>NW_028247209.1:600000-853762 GCF_964263255.1 Lissotriton vulgaris | reverse complement strand
CCGCCCTGTCAAGTAGTCCCAGGCTCATAACATATCATCCCTCTATGTCGTACTCATGTGCGTACTGGAGTTTGAAGGGTACACCAGGGTCATCCATATGACAATACCTCAGGTATAGGACGCATGTGGCTATGAAAACTTGACCTCCCCCCACCATTTCTTGTGTAGGTTCTGAACTTAGGGCTACATTTAATGCATCTCTTGAAGAAATGCTTTATCAATGGAGTACCATCGTAGGAATTTATGGACTCTACACCATTTTTAATAGCTATTGGAAATTAGTGGATGTGAATGTAGCTTTTTAAGCCACATACATTCCATATGAGCAACTTTTTCTTGGTGCCTCCCATTGTGATGCTGGATGCCTGGTATGGCCCTGCAGTCTCTGCCCCAGTGTGTGGGAGAAACCTAGAGGAGAGTGTCACTCCTGTGTGTGTTTCTGTTTGTGTATATATCTTATAGTGGTCTTGTCACACTGTGATATTGCACATAGAACATACCATAACTGTGTCAACAATAGTCCCATCCGCCTACCCCCAGGAACACACCAACACAACTTAACAACTCATATTGCTCTATTTGCCCTCGAAGTAGGCATGGTATAGGCATACGATGTGATTGTTACCTTTACTAGGAACAGTGACACTATCACAAATGAGTCTTTTTAGGCGGGTGAGGGGAGCGACAGGCGGGCATCTGCCCACCAACGTGAGCAGCACTGCACAATCTGCCCCCACCTCCCCAACAATGCAACAAAAAAATTAGATAAAAGGAAACTTGGTTGATCAAGAAGTTATCCTGTCCATTTTGAAGGAGTGCCCTCCTACTCCCCATGGGTCCAGACCCGCGGGCCCCCACCGAGCAGTCAACTGTCATATGTTTTGATGTGTTTAAGTGCGGTTGTAACTCGAAGGTGCGTCATGATTTTTAAAAGTCATTGTTCTGCTTATAATGCACTGCCCTGTAGGCTTAGGCACCTGGGCCCATCTGGCAAGTATCAGTGTCGCCAGATACTCAGCTTGTCTTCCCATAACCAAGGGGGTCACAAGTATCTCACCGTTTGCCACCGCTCAGGGCATTGGTTCTGTGTCTGCCACAGTTGAGAGTGTTTCTGCTTTATCTGCAAAAACACTGGCCGCTTTCTAGCCAGTTGCTGGGGTAAGCTCCTGGGTCTCCATGTTGAGCGTACCATCTTCAGTGACGACCACTCTGTAAATAGGGGCCATTTCGGGGGATCCAAAAGTCATCCATCCCTCCTGTCAGGTTCCTTTCTTCCTCCATGATGTCTTGGAAAATGCACTAGGGTCAGTGCACGATCGAGGTTGGCCAACCACCTCCAGACAGTCCCACACATCTACAGGATCAGTAAAAAGTGAGCTCTCCCGTCATGAAGGACCTGGAATTTTACCAGACGGATATAGAAACATATACTGGCCCTACGTTTTTGTTTTACCTTTTCATAGGATTTACCTTTTGTTTTCTACAGCCTGTGAGTATTCTGGGAAGATCATGATGTACAGTTGTCGTAGGCCAGTTCTCCTAGTTGGCTAACACGGTGCAGGATACAGTCCCTGTCATGGTAATTTAGAATTCTGGCAATCATTACTCTATGGGGTGCCCCAGCTCTATGAGGTGCCTCAGGTGGGGGAAGAGGCACCTGCATCCTATGTGCCTGCTATATTAGAAACATAGAAGACAGATCAAAGGGGCAGAGAGCGTTTTTAATCTGTTCCTCAAGGAACTCTTCTGGCATTTCCCCTATCTGCGCGTTCAGGGAACCTGAAAAATTGAAGGTTGTTTCTGCGAGATCTTCCTTCTGCATTTTCCAGTTGGGATTTTAGTCACTGAACTGTATCTGTTAGTGAGCAGATCTCTGTCATGGTAAACAGACATAATATCGATTCCAAAATATCGATTGGACAAAATATCGATGAAAAAATATAGACTGGACAAAATATCGACTAGACAAAATATAGACAACAAAAATATCGACTAATATCGACTAGAATAGCAAAAATATCGAATCAAAAATATAGACTAGACATAATATAGACTAGAAAAAATATAGACTACAAAAATATCGAAAATAAGGTAAGTTATTAATATTTAATAATATTTGAGTAATATAAATCTGTAGCGGGTTGTGGGTTTATAGGGGAATAGGGTGGGAAGTAATTTAATTATAATTAATTAATTATGTAAATTTAATCTAATTGTTAATTAAATAATAATTTGAAAATAATTAAAATATAATTGGTAATTAATTTAAAATAAATAATTGATAAATAAATAATATTTTGTAATTTATTTTCTGTAGCGGGTTGTGTGTTTATAGGGGAATTGGGTGGGAAGTAATTTTATTATAATTAATTAATTATGTAAATTTAATCTAATTGTTAATTAAATAATAATTGGTAAATAATTAAAATATAATTGGTAAATAATTTAAAATAAATAATACGTTTTTGGGTAAAGGGGTATTTTTAGGGTTCAGGGTCAGTTTTCAGTTTTTGGGTAAAGGGGTATTTTTAGGGTTCAGGGTCAGTTTTCAGTTTTTGGGTAAAGGGGTATTTTTAGGGTTCAGGGTCAGTTTTCAGTTCTTGGGTAAAGGGGTATTTTTAGGGTTCAGGGTCAGTTTTCAGTTTTTGGGTAAAGGGGTATTTTTAGGGTTCAGGGTCAGTTTTCAGTTTTTGGGTAAAGGGGTATTTTTAGGGTTTAGGGTCAGTTTTCAGTTTTTGGGTAAAGGGGTATTTTTAGGGTTCAGGGTCAGTTTTCAGTTTTTGGGGAAAGGGGTATTTTTAGGGTTCAGGGTCAGTTTTGGGTTTTTGGGGTACAGGGATATTTTTAGGGTTCAGGGTCAGTTTTGGGTTTTTGGGGTACAGGCGTACGCTTTCTCTACTGTAGCACCCACTGGAGTGGTTACATTAAATTTAAACCTTTTGCTATGCCACGGTAAATATATTCTATATGTTTTATTAATAACATGTATTTATATATATATGTATTATTATTATTAATTTTTAAATTTACATTAATTATGTAATTATGTTACATTTATTTAATAATTTTAACAATGCTTATATTAAATATATGTAATATTATAATAGTTTTAACTTATTTTAAAGACATTAAAAAATCGATATTTTGACAGTCTATATTATTTCAGTGATCCCTCTGTCATATCTGATTTGAGCATGGTCACCACAGTTTCCAACTCTGTTGCCCTCTTGCTGCTGCAGAGATCAGCCCTTAATAGATTGACCTCTATGGAGATCATTTCTATTTTTGGGTCCAGGATCTGACGAGTTTGGGTTATTACGAGCAAAATCTAAGCTCGGGAGGGCTCCGGGGCTGGGGCAGGATCCATCAAATCATCCCCTACAATACCTCTGCCAAAGATCTGGGCATTCTCGCATATGGGTTGATTTTAGTTTGCTTGGATGCCCTTGATGCTTTGTCTTTCCTCATGTCAGTATGTACAGATTTGGGTAATATTCTCACTACAGGCTAATCACTGATTGCCATCAGCTCACAACAGTCCCCGATGGATGGCGCTGCCCCTTTGGTGGCCCTGGGTATGGCAAGGTGGCAGCCCCCTGCGGTGTCTGGATCAGGATGGCCGTTCTCCAGGCTCACTCCTGCCAGGAGCAAAGTCCACGCTCACCTCATCCACCTCCAGGATCAGGGGTGCAGGGTGCTCTTGTGTGGTCGTTCTACCTCAGCATTAGTTATGAGGCTAAAGATGGTGTCTCCAAGGGTCTGGCGGGGTGGAGGGTGGGACTTTGGCCTCACCTCCAAGCACCAAGCCCAGCAAGGCTCGAGGATGCCTCCTGACAATTGCACCCAGACAACACCATGCTTCGTGTGGTTCCGGACCCCTACTCCCATCGCGGCTTGGGTCTCGGTGGTTCACTATGGCGTAGCCTCAGTCTGTCACAGTGTGTCTGATTCAGAGTAGTGCCATGCATCTTTAAGTGGCCACAGAAGTCGAGGCCTTAGTCCCCTCAGACGCATATTGAGCACTTTCCTGCAAAATTACAGCTCAGTGTCACAATCTAGATGTGACCGCTGCCGCAGATGTCACTTTTCATTGTTCGATTACACCTATTTCATCAGGATTCTTATGGCTGGCTTGACTTGGGCTCGGAGCCGAAGTCTAACACATCTTATCTGCCATGTTGCCAGGCCACACACACCCCTCCCCCCTTCGGAAGATTGAAGGACCAGGCTAGCCTCCAACAGGCCCAGACACTTGACAAGAATGTGAACCTGTGAGACAGTGGGCAAATGATTCATCGCAACCAGGATTGGGACAGGGGAATTGCCCCCCTCCAACCCCCCCCCCCCCCTGGTCTGGTGATTGACAAGCCACAATTATGTCAGAAAATTACACTAGTCCATTACATTGTTTCCCTTTGGGTACACAGTTTAGTGAGTACCAAATCCTGATGGGGTGAGGAACAGATGATGCACATTGTGCTTCACTAATGGCGTGGTCCTCTCTCGCCAGGTGTTTTAAGGAGTAATACTGGTACTGCCCGTGCAGAGGGCATTAACACTTCTGGCCTTAAACTTTATTGATATATCAGGTTGGTGTAGCCATGCGTGACTTATGATGATACAGTCACAAGTTAAGGCCAAAAGGAGAGTTGTGCCCACATTGTGTTCTCTTTCACCCACGCACCAAGTAACAAACTGAGTTACACATTGCAAGTACTGTCTTGTTTTTGACATGAGTATGTTGTGCACTGGAAAGACAGGCAGTTCTGAATCTGCTGTTTGGGAGTGTTAGGTGGGAGGGTGTTGTTATACAATTTAGTGGATTGGAATGATTGGGGAACTTCCTGCACGCAGGGGTGTAGCGTGGACAGTAAGATTGGGGGCAGGGGTGAGCTCCAGGTTTTCCAACAATCAGGCGGGCACATAATGTTAAAATACATTATAGGACAACCAGGGAGAATGAGAGAGGCTAAAGAGGCAGTGGAAAGGGAGACAAGTGTGAATTGATAGAGGTACCAAGTGAGAGAAAACACAACATTTTGTAAAATAACCAACATTTATGATGATTTTCAAAAGAGAGAGGGAGAAATTGCAAGTGCATTTTTGCATGTGGCATGTAAAAATCCATGTTGAAAACTGACAAACACCTCACCATACCCGACTGAAAGCATCTGTATCTAACTACTTACTATAAAATGCATTTATTAGGGTGTTGTAACGCCCCAAACACACACCCCCAACCCCCTGAAGCTACGTTCCTGCCTGCACGTCTCAGATTCTTTTGGTGGAGCTACATCCATGGCAAACAACATGCACTGGGGTGACAGAGGCTAATGTGGCAGAGATCGCCCGTGTATCCTAGTGCCAACCTCATTGAACCTCAGTAGTTGAAGGGATATCAGTAAATGGGAAATTGTTAATCAGTTCCGCCAGAGCCACCAACCGACTGTAGTTCTGAAATAAAAGACCGGTCTTGTGGTTAGTGAATGCCAATTTATCAGTAGGAATAGATTTATTTTATCAGCACCCGCAGGTACACAAGTTGACATTTACATCTATAGGTCATTGCCATTTTTAGTGTACAAAATCCAGAGGGCTGCTATGCAATAGGTAAAGGCAAGGGACCACCTTGAGACCACAATTCTGTGTTTATACTCTCCACTAAGTGTCCAGAGTGGGGTTCTTCCCACACTAAGTGCACTACTAGTTGATGTCTCTGGAGACTTTTTACCTGATGAGTGGAATCTAAAATGGCGTCATGGACCCTGCACAGCATAGAATTAGAAGTTCAATCCTGTCAGTGAAGCTCCCAATTCACTTTGCATTATTCACCATCGGAGACCCCACCATGGCACCAATAAGCTGTATTTTTTTGAATCTGTGTTTCATGTCACCCTTTCTAAACTAGAATATATTTATTTGTGCCCTACGAGGACTTTGTTCTAATCGGATCAGTTTCTTTTTACCTAGGAGGATCTCAGATCATTCATCACCACTATTAACAGTAGGAGGAAGCCACAAGACTCTGAATACGATGCAGAGTTTAAATGCTTGATAACTCGGAGACCGCAAAGGAATTGGTGAGAAATGGAGGTCAGATGCCTGGGAACCCACGGACCATTCACTTGCTAGGCATCTGGAAGGACAACTGCCCATTCTTTTACAGAAAACACCATTACTTTGAGATATATGTCCCTTAGATGGAAGCTTAGAAAACAGTTATGTGGGATCAGGCCATGTTGCAGATCTCCTACAAGAAAAAACAATGGATACAAATCATTAGAGATCAAGAGCATAAGATCCTTGCCACTGAAATGGATATGTACTACCCACATCCTCTAGCTGAAGGTGGATTTTGGAATGCCTTAAGAACAAATGGATAGAAATGGTCATGAGGGCTGCCAATGTGTTAGAAGGAGGATCTGTGGTGTGGTTTAGCAAAAGAGAGGTCTGTACTAGAGCAATGTGTGGGATCTCAGATTAACTACTGCGGACACAAAGGTTGGCACATTTAGGAACTGCTACTAGATTCTGTATGTCATCAGCAAAACAACTATACATTTAGAATTAAAGCACTTTCAGGGAAAACTCAAAGTGCCATGGGTATCAGACGCTGACAAAACACATTTGGAAAGTTGATGGCTGTTAGCTAACTACAGTAAGGGATGATCTCCAGCCTTAATGGCCTCCCCCATTCACATTTAAAAGCTTGTATCCAGTGAACTCAGTCCTTGATTGCTGTCACTTTTTGCCAAGGCCAGAAAAGGCTGATATATGTTGGCAGACATGAGATATACAATTTTTGTGTTGATAAATAAAAATGTCAAATCCAAAGATCACTGTCAACTTTATTGTCCCACATCACTTCTCAATGTGGAGAGAAAAGTTACTGCTAGAGTTTGGCAAACAAGTTATTGTCCATGCTATAATTCCTAGTACATCCAGATCAATTGGGCTATCAACCGCACAGGGCTACCAGAATGAACATACGTCACCTTCACAACTACTCGGACAGTGAAGGAAAGCTAGAGGGCCTACTAGCAATAGGGTCTCTTAAAGCTGTAAAAGTATTTGACTCAATGAGTGCCACTTTTTATCTGAAGTCTTACCTGTGATGAGCATGGGCTCCACGTTTATGTTCTGAAATGTTCAGCTTTATGAGAACACAACTACAATAGGTTTGGGTGAACGGCACTGTCTACAATGAGTTCTCTCTGGAAGAATAAAATATGCAAGGCTGTCCCCTTGCCCTTATATTTGTTCTTTGGCAGTGCAGTGGAGACCCTGGCTTCTTTGCTTTGGCAGGAACTGAGGGGCATATTACCAACAACTAGCGATAATTTTTGTCTCTAACTTGTTTAGAGACAAAAATTATCGCCGCACATCGGCGATTTTTATCGCAGATAAACCTTGCTATTAGCAAGGTTTATCGCAAATGCGGTAAAAAACGGCCGCAATGCATGAATATCGCTGAAAAGTCAGCGATATTCATGCATTATCGAGCAAATGCTCTTAGCCATGTTATCCACCTCCCATTGGATAACATGGCTAAGAACTGCTCAGGGCAGGTGTTAGCTTTTGGAGATATTCGCGCTTAGCGCGAATATCTCCAAAAGTTGGTAATAGGAGATAGCGATGTTAGGGACTGTTTCCAGTCGCTAACATCTTGGCACGCCCACTTTGCATGTCATTAGTGATAAATATCACTGACATGCAAAGCGGGGCCCAAGATGGTCGCTATCTCCTTTTAGCTGTCACTAACTGGTGTTAGCGACAGCTTGGTAATAGGGAGATAATTTTATCTCCGCTTTCTTGGCTTTTAAAGCCAAAAAAGCGGAGATAAACCCCCTTGATAATATGCCCCTTAGACTTTGGGGATCGCTGTCAAACAATGGTACAAAAAATGCAAGTCTTTTTATTCGTATTAAATTCTGCTTTTAATAGCTAAACTACTTCCTACCAACCAATGAAATAGGAGATATAATCGCAGAATATGGTAGAAACTCGGATTTCCCTATAAACTGGAAAAAACCCTCTCAGCTTCCTTTACAGCAAAGGACAAGAGAATCACAAGAACGATACAGTATTAATGTGCAGAAAAATAAGGTTCCAATACCTGGCTATTAAAATGACCAGAGGCCGAATAGTTTTGTACAACTGTCATCTTACTACGTTGTTTCAGGAAGGAATAGAGTGGGTACACTCTCATGGTCATTGCTGAGCATGACAGCATAATTTGAAATGATTGTGCTGCCCACATTTCTGTATGCCATGCAAAATAATCTATTCAATGTTTTTGTATGTATGAGAGCACACTAAGAACAGTGCCAGGGATCTCAAAACATCTTTGTACTGCCATCTTGAAATTAGTCAATTACAGTTTTGACAAGGGCATTACTGTGTCATAGACATATACAGGATGCATTGGTGGAGATTTAGACTCAAATAGAAACTAGAACACTGATGGAAGAACACGAGGACAAAGAAGTCTCCAAAATATATATTGATCCATCAGCAACTCGCCTGACACAATGATGGACATACAGTCATTATGGACTTCAGATCATAGTGGATTAAAGGCAATAATGTGTATGAGGCATTGCCCCCATCTAATGAAGACAGTGTTGCATCCTGGCAAAGGACGAGGTAGGGCTGGGGGCACTTTGAAAAGAGACAGCAAGACACCAGATCTAGACACATGAATAACGCATTGACTGGCACAGGCCCTGTAGAAATCCATCGACAAGTGTATAAGCAAAACCAAACCCCAAATAATTGGACACCCCAAAATGTTACCTCATCCAGTACTCCCAATGATTAATTAAATGTTGAGGCACCCACAAAGATCCATTAGTAGAGAAAGACAGTTCAAATAAGTAATGGGGCCGACACAATAATTGAGTTCTAGATCAATAAAAATGTAGATGGTGTTAGTACAAAATTAAAAAATAAGCAGTCCAGTGACTGCCATAAAGGCTCTCAGGTGCAAGTTTATATAGAGTATGCAAAATCAGAAACTATTCTAAGTCCCAAATGGGCGGCAAAATCAAAAGGAAGTCAGACGGCATCCCTAGTAAACACGAAAGACTTCTGGCTTATCCTCAAAATGAAGCGGGTCGTATTCACGATTCTTGCATAACAAATTAGACAAACTGCGGAATCATCATGGTGTTTGCAAAAGTATCATTTCTTTAGCAGATCAGAACAAAATAAAATTACACATCATTACCTTAACACATAAGCACCATCCCATTTCTAAAAAACAAATGAAGCACGCTCAAAGCTTATACCATCCAGAGATCTTCTAACTAATGTGAAACATGTAGACAATGAAACTTTCAGTGAATGTATGAACTAGTATTTCCGACGGAAGACAGGGGAAGAGACCTTGACACGGTTTTAAGTCACAGGGAACAGGAAAAGTACATCGAACGCTACGTAATCAAAACAGTCTAAATAAACTACTACACATCAGATTGACTGTGCTCTGTGGAGCCTGTGGGGAGGAGATACATGCTGGGCGAAAACAGGAGTGAGTGACAGAGGCGACGTCCTTCTTGTCTCAGATGGTATCTAACAGGAAAATATGGCATGTCCATTGAAGTGTGTATTACATGACTTTCTTTTTATGACCTTCCTATTTCGATAATAAAAACATCGCACAAAAGAATTCTGTGACCAGACCTTGACCCAGTGCCATTTCAATTGAGTACCTTACTTATGTTAGAGGCTTTTATGGAGCAAATCATCAGATGTATTTACACAGTCTGAGGCACTGGCCGTTATCTCATGCGATAGTTCTCACTGCTTGTTGTGGATTTACCAGTTCACGCACCCCTTCTAAACACCTGATTGTATGTGTGTTGATATCCATGAATACGATGTCATTGCACACCATGATATAAGCAGGCCTGCCCACGGCAATACAAATAAATGCAATGCTGATTGGCGCCATAAAATGTGCTTGCATAACAATGTTGAGGCCAATAGAATCAATGTCAATGCATGCCATAATCTATGCATGCATAACAATCAATCAATCAATCACAAAATTTGTATAGCGCGCTACTCACCCATGAGGGTCTCAAGGCGCTTAAGGGGGGGGGGGGGTCGCTATTGCTCGAACAGCCAGGTCTTGAGTTGTTTCCTGAAGGAGAGATGGTCCGGGGTCAGCCGTAGGCGAGTGGGGAGGGAGTTACATGTCTTGGCTGCCAGGTAGGAGAAGGCTCTTCCTCCGACGGTGGAGTTCCGAAATCGTGGGACGGAGGCGAGGGCGAGGCTGGCGGATCGGCGCTGGCGGGTGGGTGTGTAGAAAGTGAGGCGGCTGTTGAGGTACTTTGGGTCCGCGTCCTGGAGAGCCTTGTGTGCGTGGGTGAGGAGTCTGAACGTGATCCTCTTGCTAACGGGGAGCCAGTGCAGGTCTTTCAGGTGGGCAGAGATGTGGCTGTGGCGAGGGATGTCCAGGATGAGTCGTGCTGAGGTGTTCTGAATGCGCTGGAGTCTTTTCTGGAGTTTGGCTGTGGTTCCAGCGTAGAGGGTGTTCCCGTAGTCCAGACGGCTGGCGACGAGGGCCTGGGTGACCGTCTTCCTGGTTTCGGTGGGGATCCATCGGAAGATCTTTTGGAGCATGCGCAGGGTGTTGAAGCAGGTGGACGAGACGGCGTTGACTTGCTTGGTCATCGTGAGGGAGCCACCAGGAGTCATCCCAGGCAGAAGGAGATGGTCCGAGGATGAGGACTTCCGTCTTGTCTAAGTTCAGTTTCAGACGGCTGATCTTCATCCATTCGGCGACGTCTTTCATTCCTTCCTGGACGTTGGCTTTGGCGGTGGCGGGGTCGTTGGTGAGAGAGAGGATAAGCTGGGTGTCGTCGGCGTTGGAGATGATGTTGAGGTTGTGTTGGCGAGCGATGGCTGCGAGAGGGCTCATGTAGACATTGAAGAGGGTGGGGCTGAGTGAGGATCCTTGCGGAACGCCACAGATGACTTCGGTGGCCGTGGATCGGAACGGGGGGAGGCGGACTCTCTAGGTTCTTCCGGCGAGGAACGAGATGATCCACTCCAGTGCCGCTCCTTGGATTCCGGTGTTGCTGAGGCGCTGTATCAGGGTGCGGTTGCAAACAAAACAGGTGATGGACCGAATGTGGATCAATGTCACACATTCACCCCAGTCCAAAGATCTGGGCCCAAATCCATCATTTTTTTGCACTCCACACCACCCTGGGTTAGACAATGGCGATATGCAAATCAGCTCTGACCCTGTGCCCCATGGGAACAGTCCAGTCCGAACTACAAAAGCCATGTCCTTCCCAGAACGGAATCAAGCATCCGAGGACCGGACCGGTTTTGAGGTAACACCTCTCATCAGCCCGGCTAGCTTGACTCCAAGTGGTGTGGAGTGCCTGGGACCCACGTCTGAGCATCCCCAGCGCACTTATGGCGGCAATTGCAAACAAAACAGGTGATGGACCGAATGTGGATCAATGTCACACATTCACCCCAGTCCAAAGATCTGGGCCCAAATCCATAGTTTTTTTGCACTCCACACCACCCTGGGTTAGACAATGGCGATATGCAAATCAGCTCTGACCCTGTGCCCCATGGTAACAGTCCAGTCCGAACTACAAAAGCCATGTCCTTCCCAGAACGGAATCAAGCATCCGAGGACCGGACCGGTTTCGAGGTAACACCTCTCATCAGCCCGGCTAGCTTGACTCCAAGTGGTGTGGAGTGCCTGGGACCCAAGTCTGAGCATCCCCAGCGCACTTATGGCGGCAATTGCAAACAAAACAGGTGATGGACCAAATGTGGATCAATGTCACACATTCACCCCAGTCCAAAGATCTGGGCCCAAATCCATCGTTTTTTTGCACTCCACACCACCCTGGGTTAGACAATGGCGATATGCAAATCAGCTCTGACCCTGTGCCCCATGGGAACAGTCCAGTCCGAACTACAAAAGCCATGTCCTTCCCAGAACGGAATCAAGCATCCGAGGACCGGACCGGTTTCGAGGTAACACCTCTCATCAGCCCGGCTAGCTTGACTCCAAGTGGTGTGGAGTGCCTGGGACCCACGTCTGAGCATCCCCAGCGCACTTATGGCGGCAATTGCAAACAAAACAGGTGATGGACCGAATGTGGATCAATGTCACACATTCACCCCAGTCCAAAGATCTGGGCCCAAATCCATTGTTTTTTTGCACTCCACACCACCCTGGGTTAGACAATGGCGATATGCAAATCAGCTCTGACCCTGTGCCCCATGGGAACAGTCCAGTCCGAACTACAAAAGCCATGTCCTTCCCAGAACGGAATCAAGCATCCGAGGACCGGACCGGTTTCGAGGTAACACCTCTCATCAGCCCGGCTAGCTTGACTCCAAGTGGTGTGGAGTGCCTGGGACCCACGTCTGAGCATCCCCAGCGCACTTATGGCGGCAATTGCAAACAAAACAGGTGATGGACCGAATGTGGATCAATGTCACACATTCGCCCCAGTCCAAAGATCTGGGCCCAAATCCATCGTTTTTTTGCACTCCACACCACCCTGGGTTAGACAATGGCGATATGCAAATCAGCTCTGACCCTGTGCCCCATGGGAACAGTCCAGTCCGAACTACAAAAGCCATGTCCTTCCCAGAACGGAATCAAGCATCCGAGGACCGGACCGGTTTCGAGGTAACACCTCTCATCAGCCCGGCTAGCTTGACTCCAAGTGGTGTGGAGTGCCTGGGACCCACGTCTGAGCATCCCCAGCGCACTTATGGCGGCAATTGCAAACAAAACAGGTGATGGACCGAATGTGGATCAATGTCACACATTCACCCCAGTCCAAAGATCTGGGCCCAAATCCATCGTTTTTTTGCACTCCACACCACCCTGGGTTAGACAATGGCGATATGCAAATCAGCTCTGACCCTGTGCCCCATGGGAACAGTCCAGTCCGAACTACAAAAGCCATGTCCTTCCCAGAACGGAATCAAGCATCCGAGGACCGGACCGGTTTCGAGGTAACACCTCTCATCAGCCCGGCTAGCTTGACTCCAAGTGGTGTGGAGTGCCTGGGACCCACGTCTGAGCATCCCCAGCGCACTTATGGCGGCAATTGCAAACAAAACAGGTGATGGACCGAATGTGGATCAATGTCACACATTCACCCCAGTCCAAAGATCTGGGCCCAAATCCATCGTTTTTTTGCACTCCACACCACCCTGGGTTAGACAATGGCGATATGCAAATCAGCTCTGACCCTGTGCCCCATGGGAACAGTCCAGTCCGAACTACAAAAGCCATGTCCTTCCCAGAACGGAATCAAGCATCCGAGGACCGGACCGGTTTCGAGGTAACACCTCTCATCAGGCCGGCTAGCTTGACTCCAAGTGGTGTGGAGTGCCTGGGACCCACGTCTGAGCATCCCCAGCGCACTTATGGCGGCAATTGCAAACAAAACAGGTGATGGACCGAATGTGGATCAATGTCACACATTCACCCCAGTCCAAAGATCTGGGCCCAAATCCATCATTTTTTTGCACTCCACACCACCCTGGGTTAGACAATGGCGATATGCAAATCAGCTCTGACCCTGTGCCCCATGGGAACAGTCCAGTCCGAACTACAAAAGCCATGTCCTTCCCAGAACGGAATCAAGCATCCGAGGACCGGACCGGTTTTGAGGTAACACCTCTCATCAGCCCGGCTAGCTTGACTCCAAGTGGTGTGGAGTGCCTGGGACCCACGTCTGAGCATCCCCAGCGCACTTATGGCGGCAATTGCAAACAAAACAGGTGATGGACCGAATGTGGATCAATGTCACACATTCACCCCAGTCCAAAGATCTGGGCCCAAATCCATAGTTTTTTTGCACTCCACACCACCCTGGGTTAGACAATGGCGATATGCAAATCAGCTCTGACCCTGTGCCCCATGGGAACAGTCCAGTCCGAACTACAAAAGCCATGTCCTTCCCAGAACGGAATCAAGCATCCGAGGACCGGACCGGTTTCGAGGTAACACCTCTCATCAGCCCGGCTAGCTTGACTCCAAGTGGTGTGGAGTGCCTGGGACCCAAGTCTGAGCATCCCCAGCGCACTTATGGCGGCAATTGCAAACAAAACAGGTGATGGACCAAATGTGGATCAATGTCACACATTCACCCCAGTCCAAAGATCTGGGCCCAAATCCATCGTTTTTTTGCACTCCACACCACCCTGGGTTAGACAATGGCGATATGCAAATCAGCTCTGACCCTGTGCCCCATGGGAACAGTCCAGTCCGAACTACAAAAGCCATGTCCTTCCCAGAACGGAATCAAGCATCCGAGGACCGGACCGGTTTCGAGGTAACACCTCTCATCAGCCCGGCTAGCTTGACTCCAAGTGGTGTGGAGTGCCTGGGACCCACGTCTGAGCATCCCCAGCGCACTTATGGCGGCAATTGCAAACAAAACAGGTGATGGACCGAATGTGGATCAATGTCACACATTCACCCCAGTCCAAAGATCTGGGCCCAAATCCATCGTTTTTTTGCACTCCACACCACCCTGGGTTAGACAATGGCGATATGCAAATCAGCTCTGACCCTGTGCCCCATGGGAACAGTCCAGTCCGAACTACAAAAGTCATGTCCTTCCCAGAACGGAATCAAGCATCCGAGGACCGGACCGGTTTCGAGGTAACACCTCTCATCAGGCCGGCTAGCTTGACTCCAAGTGGTGTGGAGTGCCTGGGACCCACGTCTGAGCATCCCCAGCGCACTTATGGCGGCAATTGCAAACAAAACAGGTGATGGACCGAATGTGGATCAATGTCACACATTCACCCCAGTCCAAAGATGTGGGCCAAAATCCATCGTTTTTTTGCACTCCACAACACCCTGGGTTAGACAATGGCGATATGCAAATCAGCTCTGACCCTGTGCCCCATGGTAACAGTCCAGTCCGAACTACAAAAGCCATGTCCTTCCCAGAACGGAATCAAGCATCCGAGGACCGGACCGGTTTCGAGGTAACACCTCTCATCAGCCCGGCTAGCTTGACTCCAAGTGGTGTGGAGTGCCTGGGACCCACGTCTGAGCATCCCCAGCGCACTTATGGCGGCAATTGCAAACAAAACAGGTGATGGACCGAATGTGGATCAATGTCACACATTCACCCCAGTCCAAAGATCTGGGCCCAAATCCATCGTTTTTTTGCACTCCACACCACCCTGGGTTAGACAATGGCGATATGCAAATCAGCTCTGACCCTGTGCCCATGGGAACAGTCCAGTCCGAACTACAAAAGCCATGTTCTTCTCAGGACGGAATCAAGCATCCGAGGACCGGACCGGTTTCGAGGTAACACCTCTCATCAGCCCGGCTAGCTTGACTCCAAGTGGTGTGGAGTGCCTGGGACCCACGTCTGAGCATCCCCAGCGCACTTATGGCGGCAATTGCAAACAAAACAGGTGATGGACCGAATGTGGATCAATGTCACACATTCACCCCAGTCCAAAGATCTGGGCCCAAATCCATCGTTTTTTTGCACTCCACACCACCCTGGGTTAGACAATGGCGATATGCAAATCAGCTCTGACCCTGTGCCCCATGGGAACAGTCCAGTCCGAACTACAAAAGCCATGTCCTTCCCAGAACGGAATCAAGCATCCGAGGACCGGACAGGTTTCGAGGTAACACCTCTCATCAGCCCGGCTAGCTTGACTCCAAGTGGTGTGGAGTGCCTGGGACCCACGTCTGAGCATCCCCAGCGCACTTATGGCGGCAATTGCAAACAAAACAGGTGATGGACCGAATGTGGATCAATGTCACACATTCACCCCAGTCCAAAGATCTGGGCCCAAATCCATCGTTTTTTTGCACTCCACACCACCCTGGGTTAGACAATGGCGATATGCAAATCAGCTCTGACCCTGTGCCCCATGGGAACAGTCCAGTCCGAACTACAAAAGCCATGTCCTTCCCAGAACGGAATCAAGCATCCGAGGACCGGACCGGTTTCGAGGTAACACCTCTCATCAGCCCGGCTAGCTTGACTCCAAGTGGTGTGGATTGCCTGGGACCCACGTCTGAGCATCCCCAGCGCACTTATGGCGGCAATTGCAAACAAAACAGGTGATGGACCGAATGTGGATCAATGTCACACATTCACCCCAGTCCAAAGATCTGGGCCCAAATCCATCGTTTTTTTGCACTCCACACCACCCTGGGTTAGACAATGGCGATATGCAAATCAACTCTGACCCTGTGCCCCATGGGAACAGTCCAGTCCGAACTACAAAAGCCATGTCCTTCCCAGAACGGAATCAAGCATCCGAGGACCGGACCGGTTTCGAGGTAACACCTCTCATCAGCCCGGCTAGCTTGACTCCAAGTGGTGTGGAGTGCCTGGGACCCACGTCTGAGCATCCCCAGCGCACTTATGGCGGCAATTGCAAACAAAACAGGTGATGGACCGAATGTGGATCAATGTCACACATTCACCCCAGTCCAAAGATCTGGGCCCAAATCCATCGTTTTTTTGCACTCCACACCACCCTGGGTTAGACAATGGCGATATGCAAATCAGCTCTGACCCTGTGCCCCATGGGAACAGTCCAGTCCGAACTACAAAAGCCATCTCCTTCCCAGAAGGGAATCAAGCATCCGAGGACCGGACCGGTTTCGAGGTAACACCTCTCATCAGCCCGGCTAGCTTGACTCCAAGTGGTGTGGAGTGCCTGGGACCCACGTCTGAGTATCCCCAGCGCACTTATGGCGGCAATTGCAAACAAAACAGGTGATGGACCGAATGTGGATCAATGTCACACATTCACCCCAGTCCAGAGATCTGGGCCCAAATCCATCGTTTTTTTGCACTCCACACCACCCTGGGTTAGACAATGGCGATATGCAAATCAGCTCTGACCCTGTGCCCCATGGGAACAGTCCAGTCCGAACTACAAAAGCCATGTCCTTCCCAGAACGGAATCAAGCATCCGAGGACCGGACCGGTTTCGAGGTAACACCTCTCATCAGCCCGGCTAGCTTGACTCCAAGTGGTGTGGAGTGCCTGGGACCCACGTCTGAGCATCCCCAGCGCACTTATGGCGGCAATTGCAAACAAAACAGGTGATGGACCGAATGTGGATCAATGTCACACATTCACCCCAGTCCAAAGATCTGGACCCAAATCCATCGTTTTTTTGCACTCCACACCACCCTGGGTTAGACAATGGCGATATGCAAATCAGCTCTGACCCTGTGCCCCATTGGAACAGTTCAGTCCGAACTACAAAAGCCATGTCCTTCCCAGAACGGAATCAAGCATCCGAGGACCGGACCGGTTTCGAGGTAACACCTCTCATCAGCCCGGCTAGCTTGACTCCAAGTGGTGTGGAGTGCCTGGGGCCCACGTCTGAGCATCCCCAGCGCACTTATGGCGGCAATTGCAAACAAAACAGGTGATGGACCGAATGTGGATCACTGTCACACATTCACCCCAGTCCAAAGATCTGGGCCCAAATCCATCGTTTTTTTGCACTCCACACCACCCTGGGTTAGACAATGGCGATATGCAAATCAGCTCTGACCCTGTGCCCCATGGGAACAGTCCAGTCCGAACTACAAAAGCCATGTCCTTCCCAGAACGGAATCAAGCATCCGAGGACCGGACCGGTTTCGAGGTAACACCTCTCATCAGCCCGGCTAGCTTGACTCCAAGTGGTGTGGAGTGCCTGGGACCCACGTCTGAGCATCCCCAGCGCACTTATGGCGGCAATTGCAAACAAAACAGGTGATGGACCGAATGTGGATCAATGTCACACATTCACCCCAGTCCAAAGATCTGGGCCCAAATCCATCGTTTTTTTGCACTCCACACCACCCTGGGTTAGACAATGGCGATATGCAAATCAGCTCTGACCCTGTGCCCCATGGGAACAGTCCAGTCCGAACTACAAAAGCCATGTCCTTCCCAGAACGGAATCAAGCATCCGAGGACCGGACCGGTTTCGAGGTAACACCTCTCATCAGCCCAGGTAGCTTGACTCCAAGTGGTGTGGAGTGCCTGGGACCCACGTCTGAGCATCCCCAGCGCACTTATGGCGGCAATTGCAAACAAAACAGGTGATGGACCGAATGTGGATCAATGTCACACATTCACCCCAGTCCAAAGATCTGGTCCCAAATCCATCGTTTTTTTGCACTCCACACCACCCTGGGTTAGACAATGGCGATATGCAAATCAGCTCTGACCCTGTGCCCCATGGGAACAGTCCAGTCCGAACTACAAAAGCCATGTCCTTCCCAGAACGGAATCAAGCATCCGAGGACCGGACCGGTTTCGAGGTAACACCTCTCATCAGCCCGGCTAGCTTGACTCCAAGTGGTGTGGAGTGCCTGAGACCCACGTCTGAGCATCCCCAGCGCACTTATGGCGGCAATTGCAAACAAAACAGGTGATGGACCGAATGTGGATCAATGTCACACATTCACCCCAGTCCAAAGATCTGGGCCCAAATCCATCGTTTTTTTGCACTCCACACCACCCTGGGTTAGACAATGGCGATATGCAAATCAGCTGTGACCCTGTGCCCCATGGGAACAGTCCAGTCCGAACTACAAAAGCCATGTCCTTCCCAGAACGGAATCAAGCATCCGAGGACCGGACCGGTTTCGAGGTAACACCTCTCATCAGCCCGGCTAGCTTGACTCCAAGTGGTGTGGAGTGCCTGGGACCCACGTCTGAGCATCCCCAGCACACTTATGGCGGCAATTGCAAACAAAACAGGTGATGGGCCAAATGTGGATCAATGTCACACATTCACCCCAGTCCAAAGATCTGGGCCCAAATCCATCGTTTCTTTCCACTCCACACCACCCTGGGTTAGACAATGGCGATATGCAAATCAGCTCTGACCCTGTGCCCAATGGGAACAGTCCAGTCCGAACTACAAAAGCCATGTCCTTCCCAGAACGGGATCAAGCATCCGAGGACCGGACCGGTTTCGAGGTAACACCTCTCATCAGCCCGGCTAGCTTGACTCCAAGTGGTGTGGAGTGCCTGGGACCCACGTCTGAGCATCCCCAGCGCACTTATGGCGGCAATTGCAAACAAAACAGGTGATGGACCGAATGTGGATCAATGTCACACATTCACCCCAGTCCAAAGATCTGGGCCCAAATCCATCGTTTTTTTGCACTCCACACCACCCTGGGTTAGACAATGGCGATATGTAAATGAGCTCTGACCCTGTGCCCCATGGGAACAGTCCAGTCCGAACTACAAAAGCCATGTCCTTCCCAGAACGGAATCAAGCATCCGAGGACCGGACCGGTTTCGAGGTAACACCTCTCATCAGCCCGGCTAGCTTGACTCCAAGTGGTGTGGAGTGCCTGGGACCCACGTCTGAGCATCCCCAGCGCACTTATGGCGGCAATTGCAAACAAAACAGGTGATGGACCGAATGTGGATCAATGTCACACATTCACCCCAGTCCAAAGATCTGGGCCCACATCCATCGTTCTTTTGCACTCCCCACCACCCGGGGTTAGACAATGGCGATATGCAAATCAGCTCTGACCCTGTGCCCCATGGGAACAGTCCAGTCAGAACTACAAAAGCCATGTCCTTCCCAGAACGGAATCAAGCATCCGAGGACCGGACCGGTTTCGAGGTAACACCTCTCATCAGCCCGGCTAGCTTGACTCCAAGTGGTGTGGAGTGCCTGGGACCCACGTCTGAGCATCCCCAGCGCACTTATGGCGGCAATTGCAAACAAAACAGGTGATGGACCGAATGTGGATCAATGTCACACATTCACCCCAGTCCAAAGATCTGGGCCCAAATCCATCGTTTTTTTGCACTCCACACCACCCTGGGTTAGACAATGGCGATATGCAAATCAGCTCTGACCCTGTGCCCCATGGGAACAGTCCAGTCTGAACTACAAAAGCCATGTCCTTCCCAGAACGGAATCAAGCATCCGAGGACCGGACCGGTTTCGAGGTAACACCTCTCATCAGCCCTGCTAGCTTGACTCCAAGTGGTGTGGAGTGCCTGGGACCCACGTCTGAGCATCCCCAGCGCACTTATGGCGGCAATTGCAAACAAAACAGGTGATGGACCGAATGTGGATCAATGTCACACATTCACCCCAGTCCAAAGATCTGGGCCCAAATCCATCGTTTTTTTGCACTCCACACCACCCTGGGTTAGACAATGGCGATATGCAAATCAGCTCTGACCCTGTGCCCCATGGGAACAGTCCAGTCCGAACTACAAAAGCCATGTCCATCCCAGAACGGAATCAAGCATCCGAGGACCGGACCGGTTTCGAGGTAACACCTCTCATCAGCCCGGCTAGCTTGACTCCAAGTGGTGTGGAGTGCCTGGGACCCACGTCTGAGCATCCCCAGCGCACTTATGGCGGCAATTGCAAACAAAACAGGTGATGGACCGAATGTGGATCAATGTCACACATTCACCCCAGTCCAAAGATCTGGGCCCAAATCCATCGTTTTTTTGCACTCCACACCACCCTGGGTTAGACAATGGCGATATGCAAATCAGCTCTGACCCTGTGCCCCATGGGAACAGTCCAGTCCGAACTACAAAAGCCATGTCCTTCCCAGAACGGAATCAAGCATCCGAGGACCGGACCGGTTTCGAGGTAACACCTCTCATCAGCCCGGCTAGCTTGACTCCAAGTGGTGTGGAGTGCCTGGGACCCACGTCTGAGCATCCCCAGCGCACTTATGGCGGCAATTGCAAACAAAACAGGTGATGGACCGAATGTGGATCAATGTCACACATTCACCCCAGTCCAAAGATCTGGGCCCAAATCCATCGTTTTTTTGCACTCCACACCACCCTGGGTTAGACAATGGCGATATGCAAATCAGCTCTGACCCTGTGCCCCATGGGAACAGTCCAGTCCGAACTACAAAAGCCATGTCCTTCCCAGAACGGAATCAAGCATCCGAGGACCGGACCGGTTTCGAGGTAACACCTCTCATCAGCCCGGCTAGCTTGACTCCAAGTGGTGTGGAGTGCCTGGGACCCACGTCTGAGCATCCCCAGCGCACTTATGGCGGCAATTGCAAACAAAACAGGTGATGGACCGAATGTGGATCAATGTCACACATTCACCCCAGTCCAAAGATCTGGGCCCAAATCCATCGTTTTTTTGCACTCCACACCACCCTGGGTTAGACAATGGCGATATGCAAATCAGCTCTGACCCTGTGCCCCATGGGAACAGTCCAGTCCGAACTACAAAAGCCATGTCCTTCCCAGAACGGAATCAAGCATCCGAGGACCGGACCGGTTTCGAGGTAACACCTCTCATCAGCCCGGCTAGCTTGACTCCAAGTGGTGTGGAGTGCCTGGGACCCACGTCTGAGCATCCCCAGCGCACTTATGGCGGCAATTGCAAACAAAACAGGTGATGGACCGAATGTGGATCAATGTCACACATTCACCCCAGTCCAAAGATCTGGGCCCAAATCCATCGTTTTTTTGCACTCCACACCACCCTGGGTTAGACAATGGCGATATGCAAATCAGCTCTGACCCTGTGCCCCATGGGAACAGTCCAGTCCGAACTACAAAAGCCATGTCCTTCCCAGAACGGAATCAAGCATCCGAGGACCGGACCGGTTTCGAGGTAACACCTCTCATCAGGCCGGCTAGCTTGACTCCAAGTGGTGTGGAGTGCCTGGGACCCACGTCTGAGCATCCCCAGCGCACTTATGGCGGCAATTGCAAACAAAACAGGTGATGGACCGAATGTGGATCAATGTCACACATTCACCCCAGTCCAAAGATCTGGGCCCAAATCCATCATTTTTTTGCACTCCACACCACCCTGGGTTAGACAATGGCGATATGCAAATCAGCTCTGACCCTGTGCCCCATGGGAACAGTCCAGTCCGAACTACAAAAGCCATGTCCTTCCCAGAACGGAATCAAGCATCCGAGGACCGGACCGGTTTTGAGGTAACACCTCTCATCAGCCCGGCTAGCTTGACTCCAAGTGGTGTGGAGTGCCTGGGACCCACGTCTGAGCATCCCCAGCGCACTTATGGCGGCAATTGCAAACAAAACAGGTGATGGACCGAATGTGGATCAATGTCACACATTCACCCCAGTCCAAAGATCTGGGCCCAAATCCATAGTTTTTTTGCACTCCACACCACCCTGGGTTAGACAATGGCGATATGCAAATCAGCTCTGACCCTGTGCCCCATGGGAACAGTCCAGTCCGAACTACAAAAGCCATGTCCTTCCCAGAACGGAATCAAGCATCCGAGGACCGGACCGGTTTCGAGGTAACACCTCTCATCAGCCCGGCTAGCTTGACTCCAAGTGGTGTGGAGTGCCTGGGACCCAAGTCTGAGCATCCCCAGCGCACTTATGGCGGCAATTGCAAACAAAACAGGTGATGGACCAAATGTGGATCAATGTCACACATTCACCCCAGTCCAAAGATCTGGGCCCAAATCCATCGTTTTTTTGCACTCCACACCACCCTGGGTTAGACAATGGCGATATGCAAATCAGCTCTGACCCTGTGCCCCATGGGAACAGTCCAGTCCGAACTACAAAAGCCATGTCCTTCCCAGAACGGAATCAAGCATCCGAGGACCGGACCGGTTTCGAGGTAACACCTCTCATCAGCCCGGCTAGCTTGACTCCAAGTGGTGTGGAGTGCCTGGGACCCACGTCTGAGCATCCCCAGCGCACTTATGGCGGCAATTGCAAACAAAACAGGTGATGGACCGAATGTGGATCAATGTCACACATTCACCCCAGTCCAAAGATCTGGGCCCAAATCCATCGTTTTTTTGCACTCCACACCACCCTGGGTTAGACAATGGCGATATGCAAATCAGCTCTGACCCTGTGCCCCATGGGAACAGTCCAGTCCGAACTACAAAAGTCATGTCCTTCCCAGAACGGAATCAAGCATCCGAGGACCGGACCGGTTTCGAGGTAACACCTCTCATCAGGCCGGCTAGCTTGACTCCAAGTGGTGTGGAGTGCCTGGGACCCACGTCTGAGCATCCCCAGCGCACTTATGGCGGCAATTGCAAACAAAACAGGTGATGGACCGAATGTGGATCAATGTCACACATTCACCCCAGTCCAAAGATGTGGGCCAAAATCCATCGTTTTTTTGCACTCCACAACACCCTGGGTTAGACAATGGCGATATGCAAATCAGCTCTGACCCTGTGCCCCATGGTAACAGTCCAGTCCGAACTACAAAAGCCATGTCCTTCCCAGAACGGAATCAAGCATCCGAGGACCGGACCGGTTTCGAGGTAACACCTCTCATCAGCCCGGCTAGCTTGACTCCAAGTGGTGTGGAGTGCCTGGGACCCACGTCTGAGCATCCCCAGCGCACTTATGGCGGCAATTGCAAACAAAACAGGTGATGGACCGAATGTGGATCAATGTCACACATTCACCCCAGTCCAAAGATCTGGGCCCAAATCCATCGTTTTTTTGCACTCCACACCACCCTGGGTTAGACAATGGCGATATGCAAATCAGCTCTGACCCTGTGCCCATGGGAACAGTCCAGTCCGAACTACAAAAGCCATGTTCTTCTCAGGACGGAATCAAGCATCCGAGGACCGGACCGGTTTCGAGGTAACACCTCTCATCAGCCCGGCTAGCTTGACTCCAAGTGGTGTGGAGTGCCTGGGACCCACGTCTGAGCATCCCCAGCGCACTTATGGCGGCAATTGCAAACAAAACAGGTGATGGACCGAATGTGGATCAATGTCACACATTCACCCCAGTCCAAAGATCTGGGCCCAAATCCATCGTTTTTTTGCACTCCACACCACCCTGGGTTAGACAATGGCGATATGCAAATCAGCTCTGACCCTGTGCCCCATGGGAACAGTCCAGTCCGAACTACAAAAGCCATGTCCTTCCCAGAACGGAATCAAGCATCCGAGGACCGGACAGGTTTCGAGGTAACACCTCTCATCAGCCCGGCTAGCTTGACTCCAAGTGGTGTGGAGTGCCTGGGACCCACGTCTGAGCATCCCCAGCGCACTTATGGCGGCAATTGCAAACAAAACAGGTGATGGACCGAATGTGGATCAATGTCACACATTCACCCCAGTCCAAAGATCTGGGCCCAAATCCATCGTTTTTTTGCACTCCACACCACCCTGGGTTAGACAATGGCGATATGCAAATCAGCTCTGACCCTGTGCCCCATGGGAACAGTCCAGTCCGAACTACAAAAGCCATGTCCTTCCCAGAACGGAATCAAGCATCCGAGGACCGGACCGGTTTCGAGGTAACACCTCTCATCAGCCCGGCTAGCTTGACTCCAAGTGGTGTGGATTGCCTGGGACCCACGTCTGAGCATCCCCAGCGCACTTATGGCGGCAATTGCAAACAAAACAGGTGATGGACCGAATGTGGATCAATGTCACACATTCACCCCAGTCCAAAGATCTGGGCCCAAATCCATCGTTTTTTTGCACTCCACACCACCCTGGGTTAGACAATGGCGATATGCAAATCAACTCTGACCCTGTGCCCCATGGGAACAGTCCAGTCCGAACTACAAAAGCCATGTCCTTCCCAGAACGGAATCAAGCATCCGAGGACCGGACCGGTTTCGAGGTAACACCTCTCATCAGCCCGGCTAGCTTGACTCCAAGTGGTGTGGAGTGCCTGGGACCCACGTCTGAGCATCCCCAGCGCACTTATGGCGGCAATTGCAAACAAAACAGGTGATGGACCGAATGTGGATCAATGTCACACATTCACCCCAGTCCAAAGATCTGGGCCCAAATCCATCGTTTTTTTGCACTCCACACCACCCTGGGTTAGACAATGGCGATATGCAAATCAGCTCTGACCCTGTGCCCCATGGGAACAGTCCAGTCCGAACTACAAAAGCCATCTCCTTCCCAGAAGGGAATCAAGCATCCGAGGACCGGACCGGTTTCGAGGTAACACCTCTCATCAGCCCGGCTAGCTTGACTCCAAGTGGTGTGGAGTGCCTGGGACCCACGTCTGAGTATCCCCAGCGCACTTATGGCGGCAATTGCAAACAAAACAGGTGATGGACCGAATGTGGATCAATGTCACACATTCACCCCAGTCCAGAGATCTGGGCCCAAATCCATCGTTTTTTTGCACTCCACACCACCCTGGGTTAGACAATGGCGATATGCAAATCAGCTCTGACCCTGTGCCCCATGGGAACAGTCCAGTCCGAACTACAAAAGCCATGTCCTTCCCAGAACGGAATCAAGCATCCGAGGACCGGACCGGTTTCGAGGTAACACCTCTCATCAGCCTGGCTAGCTTGACTCCAAGTGGTGTGGAGTGCCTGGGACCCACGTCTGAGCATCCCCAGCGCACTTATGGCGGCAATTGCAAACAAAACAGGTGATGGACCGAATGTGGATCAATGTCACACATTCACCCCAGTCCAAAGATCTGGACCCAAATCCATCGTTTTTTTGCACTCCACACCACCCTGGGTTAGACAATGGCGATATGCAAATCAGCTCTGACCCTGTGCCCCATTGGAACAGTTCAGTCCGAACTACAAAAGCCATGTCCTTCCCAGAACGGAATCAAGCATCCGAGGACCGGACCGGTTTCGAGGTAACACCTCTCATCAGCCCGGCTAGCTTGACTCCAAGTGGTGTGGAGTGCCTGGGGCCCACGTCTGAGCATCCCCAGCGCACTTATGGCGGCAATTGCAAACAAAACAGGTGATGGACCGAATGTGGATCACTGTCACACATTCACCCCAGTCCAAAGATCTGGGCCCAAATCCATCGTTTTTTTGCACTCCACACCACCCTGGGTTAGACAATGGCGATATGCAAATCAGCTCTGACCCTGTGCCCCATGGGAACAGTCCAGTCCGAACTACAAAAGCCATGTCCTTCCCAGAACGGAATCAAGCATCCGAGGACCGGACCGGTTTCGAGGTAACACCTCTCATCAGCCCGGCTAGCTTGACTCCAAGTGGTGTGGAGTGCCTGGGACCCACGTCTGAGCATCCCCAGCGCACTTATGGCGGCAATTGCAAACAAAACAGGTGATGGACCGAATGTGGATCAATGTCACACATTCACCCCAGTCCAAAGATCTGGGCCCAAATCCATCGTTTTTTTGCACTCCACACCACCCTGGGTTAGACAATGGCGATATGCAAATCAGCTCTGACCCTGTGCCCCATGGGAACAGTCCAGTCCGAACTACAAAAGCCATGTCCTTCCCAGAACGGAATCAAGCATCCGAGGACCGGACCGGTTTCGAGGTAACACCTCTCATCAGCCCAGGTAGCTTGACTCCAAGTGGTGTGGAGTGCCTGGGACCCACGTCTGAGCATCCCCAGCGCACTTATGGCGGCAATTGCAAACAAAACAGGTGATGGACCGAATGTGGATCAATGTCACACATTCACCCCAGTCCAAAGATCTGGTCCCAAATCCATCGTTTTTTTGCACTCCACACCACCCTGGGTTAGACAATGGCGATATGCAAATCAGCTCTGACCCTGTGCCCCATGGGAACAGTCCAGTCCGAACTACAAAAGCCATGTCCTTCCCAGAACGGAATCAAGCATCCGAGGACCGGACCGGTTTCGAGGTAACACCTCTCATCAGCCCGGCTAGCTTGACTCCAAGTGGTGTGGAGTGCCTGAGACCCACGTCTGAGCATCCCCAGCGCACTTATGGCGGCAATTGCAAACAAAACAGGTGATGGACCGAATGTGGATCAATGTCACACATTCACCCCAGTCCAAAGATCTGGGCCCAAATCCATCGTTTTTTTGCACTCCACACCACCCTGGGTTAGACAATGGCGATATGCAAATCAGCTGTGACCCTGTGCCCCATGGGAACAGTCCAGTCCGAACTACAAAAGCCATGTCCTTCCCAGAACGGAATCAAGCATCCGAGGACCGGACCGGTTTCGAGGTAACACCTCTCATCAGCCCGGCTAGCTTGACTCCAAGTGGTGTGGAGTGCCTGGGACCCACGTCTGAGCATCCCCAGCACACTTATGGCGGCAATTGCAAACAAAACAGGTGATGGGCCAAATGTGGATCAATGTCACACATTCACCCCAGTCCAAAGATCTGGGCCCAAATCCATCGTTTCTTTCCACTCCACACCACCCTGGGTTAGACAATGGCGATATGCAAATCAGCTCTGACCCTGTGCCCAATGGGAACAGTCCAGTCCGAACTACAAAAGCCATGTCCTTCCCAGAACGGGATCAAGCATCCGAGGACCGGACCGGTTTCGAGGTAACACCTCTCATCAGCCCGGCTAGCTTGACTCCAAGTGGTGTGGAGTGCCTGGGACCCACGTCTGAGCATCCCCAGCGCACTTATGGCGGCAATTGCAAACAAAACAGGTGATGGACCGAATGTGGATCAATGTCACACATTCACCCCAGTCCAAAGATCTGGGCCCAAATCCATCGTTTTTTTGCACTCCACACCACCCTGGGTTAGACAATGGCGATATGTAAATGAGCTCTGACCCTGTGCCCCATGGGAACAGTCCAGTCCGAACTACAAAAGCCATGTCCTTCCCAGAACGGAATCAAGCATCCGAGGACCGGACCGGTTTCGAGGTAACACCTCTCATCAGCCCGGCTAGCTTGACTCCAAGTGGTGTGGAGTGCCTGGGACCCACGTCTGAGCATCCCCAGCGCACTTATGGCGGCAATTGCAAACAAAACAGGTGATGGACCGAATGTGGATCAATGTCACACATTCACCCCAGTCCAAAGATCTGGGCCCACATCCATCGTTCTTTTGCACTCCCCACCACCCGGGGTTAGACAATGGCGATATGCAAATCAGCTCTGACCCTGTGCCCCATGGGAACAGTCCAGTCAGAACTACAAAAGCCATGTCCTTCCCAGAACGGAATCAAGCATCCGAGGACCGGACCGGTTTCGAGGTAACACCTCTCATCAGCCCGGCTAGCTTGACTCCAAGTGGTGTGGAGTGCCTGGGACCCACGTCTGAGCATCCCCAGCGCACTTATGGCGGCAATTGCAAACAAAACAGGTGATGGACCGAATGTGGATCAATGTCACACATTCACCCCAGTCCAAAGATCTGGGCCCAAATCCATCGTTTTTTTGCACTCCACACCACCCTGGGTTAGACAATGGCGATATGCAAATCAGCTCTGACCCTGTGCCCCATGGGAACAGTCCAGTCTGAACTACAAAAGCCATGTCCTTCCCAGAACGGAATCAAGCATCCGAGGACCGGACCGGTTTCGAGGTAACACCTCTCATCAGCCCGGCTAGCTTGACTCCAAGTGGTGTGGAGTGCCTGGGACCCACGTCTGAGCATCCCCAGCGCACTTATGGCGGCAATTGCAAACAAAACAGGTGATGGACCGAATGTGGATCAATGTCACACATTAACCCCAGTCCAAAGATCTGGGCCCAAATCCATCGTTTTTTTGCACTCCACACCACCCTGGGTTAGACAATGGCGATATGCAAATCAGCTCTGACCCTGTGCCCCATGGGAACAGTCCAGTCCGAACTACAAAAGCCATGTCCTTCCCAGAACGGAATCAAGCATCCGAGGACCGGACCGGTTTCGAGGTAACACCTCTCATCAGCCCGGCTAGCTTGACTCCAAGTGGTGTGGAGTGCCTGGGACCCACGTCTGAGCATCCCCAGCGCACTTATGGCGGCAATTGCAAACAAAACAGGTGATGGACCGAATGTGGATCAATGTCACACATTCACCCCAGTCCAAAGATCTGGGCCCAAATCCATCGTTTTTTTGCACTCCACACCACCCTGGGTTAGACAATAGCGATATGCAAATCAGCTCTGACCCTGTGCCCCATGGGAACAGTCCAGTCCGAACTACAAAAGCCATGTCCTTCCCAGAACGGAATCAAGCATCCGAGGACCGGACCGGTTTCGAGGTAACACCTCTCATCAGCCCGGCTAGCTTGACTCCAAGTGGAGTGGAGTGCCTGGGACCCACGTCTGAGCATCCCCAGCGCACTTATGGCGGCAATTGCAAACAAAACAGGTGATGGACCGAATGTGGATCAATGTCACACATTCACCCCAGTCCAAAGATCTGGGCCCAAATCCATAGTTTTTTTGCACTCCACACCACCCTGGGTTAGACAATGGCGATATGCAAATCAGCTCTGACCCTGTGCCCCATGGAAACAGTCCAGTCTGAACTACAAAAGCCATGTCCTTCCCAGAACGGAATCAAGCATCCGAGGACCGGACCGGTTTCGAGGTAACACCTCTCATCAGCCCGGCTAGCTTGACTCCAAGTGGTGTGGAGTGCCTGGGGCCCACGTCTGAGCATCCCCAGCGCACTTATGGCGGCAATTGCAAACAAAACAGGTGATGGACCGAATGTGGATCAATGTTACACATTCACCCCAGTCCAAAGATCTGGGCCCAAATCCATGGTTTTTTTGCACTCCACACCACCCTGGGTTAGACAATGGCGATATGCAAATCAGCTCTGACCCTGTGCCCCATGGGAACAGTCCAGTCCGAACTACAAAAGCCATGTCCTTCCCAGAACGGAATCAAGCATCCGAGGACCGGACCGGTTTCGAGGTAACACCTCTCATCAGCCCGGCTAGCTTGACTCCAAGTGGTGTGGAGTGCCTGGGACCCACGTCTGAGCATCCCCAGCGCACTTATGGCGGCAATTGCAAACAAAACAGGTGATGGACCGAATGTGGATCAATGTCACACATTCACCCCAGTCCAAAGATCTGGGCCCAAATCCATCGTTTTTTTGCACTCCACACCACCCTGGGTTAGACAATGGCGATATGCAAATCAGCTCTGACCCTGTGCCCCATGGGAACAGTCCAGTACGAACTACAAAAGCCATGTCCTTCCCAGAACGGAATCAAGCATCCGAGGACCGGACCGGTTTCGAGGTAACACCTCTCATCAGCCCGGCTAGCTTGACTCCAAGTGGTGTGGAGTGCCTGGGACCCACGTCTGAGCATCCCCAGCGCACTTATGGTGGCAATTGCAAACAAAACAGGTGATGGACTGAATGTGGATCAATGTCACACATTCACCCCAGTCCAAAGATCTGGACCAAAATCCATCGTTTTTTTGCACTCCACACCACCCTGGGTTAGACAATGGCGATATGCAAATCAGCTCTGACCCTGTGCCCCATTGGAACAGTCCAGTCCGAACTACAAAAGCCATGTCCTTCCCAGAACGGAATCAAGCATCCGAGGACCGGACCGGTTTCGAGGTAACACCTCTCATCAGCCCGGCTAGCTTGACTCCAAGTGGTGTTGAGTGCCTGGGGCCCACGTCTGAGCATCCCCAGCACACTTATGGCGGCAATTGCAAACAAAACAGGTGATGGACCGAATGTGGATCAATGTCACACATTCACCCCAGTCCAAAGATCTGGGCCCAAATCCATCGTTTTTTTGCACTCCACACCACCCTGGGTTAGACAATGGCGATATGCAAATCAGCTCTGACCCTGTGCCCCATGGGAACAGTCCAGTCCGAACTACAAAAGCCATGTCCTTCCCAGAACGGAATCAAGCATCCGAGGACCGGACCGGTTTCGAGGTAACACCTCTCATCAGCCCGGCTAGCTTGACTCCAAGTGGTGTGGAGTGCCTGGGACCCACGTCTGAGCATCCCCAGTGCACTTATGGCGGCAATTGCAAACAAAACAGGTGATGGACCGAATGTGGATCAATGTCACACATTCACCCCAGTCCAAAGATCTGGGCCCAAATCCATCGTTTTTTTGCACTCCACACCACCCTGGGTTAGACAATGGCGATATGCAAATCAGCTCTGACCCTGTGCCCCATGGGAACAGTCCAGTCCGAACTACAAAAGCCATGTCCTTCCCAGAACGGAATCAAGCATCCGAGGACCGGACCGGTTTCGAGGTAACACCTCTCATCAGCCCGGCTAGCTTGACTCCAAGTGGTGTGGAGTGCCTGGGACCCACGTCTGAGCATCCCCAGCGCACTTATGGCGGCAATTGCAAACAAAACAGGTGATGGGCCAAATGTGGATCAATGTCACACATTCACCCCAGTCCAAAGATCTGGGCCCAAATCCATCGTTTCTTTGCACTCCACACCACCCTGGGTTAGACAATGGCGATATGCAAATCAGCTCTGACCCTGTGCCCAATGGGAACAGTCCAGTCCGAACTACAAAAGCCATGTCCTTCCTAGAACGGGATCAAGCATCCGAGGACCGGACCGGTTTCGAGGTAACAACTCTCATCAGCCCGGCTAGCTTGACTCCAAGTGGTGTGGAGTGCCTGGGACCCACGTCTGAGCATCCCCAGCGCACTTATGGCGGCAATTGCAAACAAAACAGGTGATGGACCGAATGTGGATCAATGTCACACATTCACCCCAGTCCAAAGATCTGGGCCCAAATCCATCATTTTTTTGCACTCCACACCACCCTGGGTTAGACAATGGCGATATGTAAATCAGCTCTGACCCTGTGCCCCATGGGAACAGTCCAGTCCGAACTACAAAAGCCATGTCCTTCCCAGAACGGAATCAAGCATCTGAGGACCGGACCGGTTTCGAGGTAACACCTCTCATCAGCCCGGCTAGCTTGACTCCAAGTGGTGTGGAGTGCCTGGGACCCACGTCTGAGCATCCCCAGCGCACTTATGGCGGCAATTGCAAACAAAACAGGTGATGGACCGAATGTGGATCAATGTCACACATTCACCCCAGTCCAAAGATCTGGGCCCACATCCATCGTTTTTTTGCACTCCACACCACCCTGGGTTAGACAATGGCGATATGCAAATCAGCTCTGACCCTGTGCCCCATGGGAACAGTCCAGTCAGAACTACAAAAGCCATGTCCTTCCCAGAACGGAATCAAGCATCCGAGGACCGGACCGGTTTCGAGGTAACACCTCTCATCAGCCCGGCTAGCTTGACTCCAAGTGGTGTGGAGTGCCTGGGACCCACGTCTGAGCATCCCCAGCGCACTTATGGCGGAAATTGCAAACAAAACAGGTGATGGACCGAATGTGGATCAATGTCACACATTCACCCCAGTCCAAAGATCTGGGCCCAAATCCATCGTTTTTTTGCACTCCACACCACCCTGGGTTAGACAATGGCGATATGCAAATCAGCTCTGACCCTGTGCCCCATGGGAACAGTCCAGTCCGAACTACAAAAGCCATGTCCTTCCCAGAACGGAATCAAGCATCCGAGGACCGGACCGGTTTCGAGGTAACACCTCTCATCAGCCCGGCTAGCTTGACTCCAAGTGGTGTGGAGTGCCTGGGACCCACGTCTGAGCATCCCCAGCGCACTTATGGCGGCAATTGCAAACAAAACAGGTGATGGACCGAATGTGGATCAATGTCACACATTCACCCCAGTCCAAAGATCTGGGCCCAAATCCATCGTTTTTTTGCACTCCACACCACCCTGGGTTAGACAATGGCGATATGCAAATCAGCTCTGATCCTGTGCCCCATGGGAACAGTCCAGTCCGAACTACAAAAGCCATGTCCTTCCCAGAACTGAATCAAGCATCTGAGGACCGGACCGGTATCGAGGTAACACCTCTCATCAGCCCGGCTAGCTTGACTCCAAGTGGTGTGGAGTGTGCCTGGGACCCACGTCTGAGCATCCCCAGCGCACTTATGGCGGCAATTGCAAACAAAACAGGTGATGGACCGAATGTGGATCAATGTCACACATTCACCCCAGTTCAAAGATCTGGGCCCAAATCCATAGTTTTTTTGCACTCCACACCACCCTGGGTTAGACAATGGCGATATGCAAATCAGCTCTGACCCTGTGCCCCATGGGAACAGTCCAGTCCGAACTACAAAAGCCATGTCCTTCCCAGAACGGAATCAAGCATCCGAGGACCGGACCGGTTTCGAGGTAACACCTCTCATCAGCCCGGCTAGCTTGACTCCAAGTGGTGTGGAGTGTCTGGGACCCACGTCTGAGCATCCCCAGCGCACTTATGGCGGCAATTGCAAACAAAACAGGTGATGGACCGAATGTGGATCAATGTCACACATTCACCCCAGTCCAAAGATCTGGGCCCAAATCCATCGTTTTTTTGCACTCCACACCACCCTGGGTTAGACAATGGCGATATACAAATCAGCTCTGACCCTGTGCCCCATGGGAACAGTCCAGTCCGAACTACAAAAGCCATGTCCTTCCCAGAACAGAATCAAGCATCCGAGGACCGGACCGGTTTCAAGGTAACACCTCTCATCAGCCCGGCTAGCTTGACTCCAAGTGGTGTGGATTGCCTGGGACCCACGTCTGAGCATCCCCAGCGCACTTATGGCGGCAATTGCAAACAAAACAGGTGATGGACCGAATGTGGATCAATGTCACACATTCACCCCAGTCCAAAGATCTGGGCCCAAATCCATCGTTTTTTTGCACTCCACACCACCCTGGGTTAGACAATGGCGATATGCAAATCAGCTCTGACCCTGTGCCCCATGGGAACAGTCCAGTCCGAACTACAAAAGCCATGTCCTTCCCAGAACGGAATCAAGCATCTGAGGACCGGACCGGTTTCGAGGTAACACCTCTCATCAGCCCGGCTAGCTTGACTCCAAGTGGTGTGGAGTGCCTGCACCCACGTCTGAGCATCCCCAGCGCACTTATGGCGGCAATTGCAAACAAAACAGGTGATGGACCGAATGTGGATCAATGTCACACATTCACCCCAGTCCAAAGATCTGGGCCCAAATCCATCGTTTTTTTGCACTCCACACCACCCTGGGTTAGACAATGGCGATATGCAAATCAGCTCTGACCCTGTGCCCCATGGAAACAGTCCACTCCGAACTACAAAAGCCATGTCCTTCCCAGAACGGAATCAAGCATCCGAGGACCGGACCGGTTTCGAGGTAACACCTCTCATCAGCCCAGCTAGCTTGACTCCAAGTGGTGTGGAGTGCCTGGGACCCACGTCTGAGCATCCCCAGTGCACTTATGGCGGCAATTGCAAACAAAACAGGTGATGGACCGAATGTGGATCAATGTCACACATTCACCCCAATCCAAAGATCTGGGCCCAAATCCATAGTTTTTTTGCACTCCACACCACCCTGGGTTAGACAATGGCGATATGCAAATCAGCTCTGACCCTGTGCCCAATGGGAACAGTCCAGTCCGAACTTCAAAAGCCATGTCCTTCCCAGAACGGGATCAAGCATCCGAGGACCGGACCGGTTTCGAGGTAACACCTCTCATCAGCCCGGCTAGCTTGACTCCAAGTGGTGTGGAGTGCCTGGGACCCACGTCTGAGCATCCCCAGCGCACTTATGGCGGCAATTGCAAACAAAACAGGTGATGGACCGAATGTGGATCAATGTCACACATTCACCCCAGTCCAAAGATCTGGGCCCAAATCCATCGTTTTTTTGCACTCCACACCACCCTGGGTTAGACAATGGCGATATGCAAATCAGCTCTGACCCTGTGCCCCATGGGAACAGTCCAGTCCGAACTACAAAAGCCATGTCCTTCCCAGAACGGAATCAAGCATCCGAGGACCGGACCGGTTTCGAGGTAACACCTCTCATCAGCCCGGCTAGCTTGACTCCAAGTGGTGTGGAGTGCCTGGGACCCACGTCTGAGCATCCCCAGCGCACTTATAGCGGCAATTGCAAACAAAACAGGTGATGGACCGAATGTGGATCAATGTCACACATTCACCCCAGTCCAAAGATCTGGGCCCAAATCCATCGTTTTTCTGCATTCCACACCACCCTGGATTAGACAATGGCGATATGCAAATCAGCTCTGACCCTGTGCCCCATGGGAACAGTCCAGTCCAAACTACAAAAGCCATGTCCTTCCCAGAACGGAATCAAGCATCCGAGGACCGGACCGGTTTCGAGGTAACACCTCTCATCAGCCCGGCTAGCTTGACTCCAAGTGGTGTGGAGTGCCTGGGACCCACGTCTGAGCATCCCCAGCGCACTTATGGCGGCAATTGCAAACAAAACAGGTGATGGACCGAATGTGGATCAATGTCACACATTCACCCCAGTCCAAAGATCTGGGCCCAAATCCATCGTTTTTTTGCACTCCACACCACCCTGGGTTAGACAATGGCGATATGCAAATCAGCTCTGACCCTGTGCCCCATGGGAACAGTCCAGTCCGAACTACAAAAGCCATGTCCTTCCCAGAACGGAATCAAGCATCCGAGGAGCGGACCGGTTTCGAGGTAACACCTCTCGTCAGCCCGGCTAGCTTGACTCCAAGTGGTGTGGAGTGCCTGGGACCCACGTCTGAGCATCCCCAGCGCACTTATGGCGGCAATTGCAAACAAAACAGGTGATGGACCGAATGTGGATCAATGTCACACATTCACCCCAGTCCAAAGATCTGGGCCCAAATCCATCGTTTTTTTGCACTCCACACCACCCTGGGTTAGACAATGGCGATATGCAAATCAGCTCTGACCCTGTGCCCCATGGGAACAGTCCAGTCCGAACTACAAAAGCCATGTCCTTCCCAGAACGGAATCAAGCATCCGAGGACCGGACCGGTTTCGAGGTAACACCTCTCATCAGCCCGGCTAGCTTGACTCCAAGTGATGTGGAGTGCCTGGGACCCACGTCTGAGCATCCCCAGCGCACTTATGGCGGCAATTGCAAACAAAACAGGTGAAGGACCGAATGTGGATCAATGTCACACATTCACCCCAGTCCAAAGATCTGGGCCCAAATCCATCGTTTTTTTGCACTCCACACCACCCTGGGTTAGACAATGGCGATATGCAAATCAGCTCTGACCCTGTGCCCCATGGGAACAGTCCAGTCCGAACTACAAAAGCCATGTCCTTCCCAGAACGGAATCAAGCATCCGAGGACCGGACCGGTTTCGAGGTAACACCTCTCATCAGCCCGGCTAGCTTGACTCCAAGTGGTGTGGAGTGCCTGGGACCCACGTCTGAGCATCCCCAGCGCACTTATGGCGGCAATTGCAAACAAAACAGGTGATGGGCCAAATGTGGATCAATGTCACACATTCACCCCAGTCCAAAGATCTGGGCCCAAATCCATCGTTTCTTTGCACTCCACACCACCCTGGGTTAGACAATGGCGATATGCAAATCAGCTCTGACCCTGTGCCCAATGGGAACAGTCCAGTCCGAACTACAAAAGCCATGTCCTTCCTAGAACGGGATCAAGCATCCGAGGACCGGACCGGTTTCGAGGTAACAACTCTCATCAGCCCGGCTAGCTTGACTCCAAGTGGTGTGGAGTGCCTGGGACCCACGTCTGAGCATCCCCAGCGCACTTATGGCAGCAATTGCAAACAAAACAGGTGATGGACCGAATGTGGATTAATGTCACACATTCACCCCAGTCCAAAGATCTGGGCCCAAATCCATCATTTTTTTGCACTCCACACCACCCTGGGTTAGACAATGGCGATATGTAAATCAGCTCTGACCCTGTGCCCCATGGGAACAGTCCAGTCCGAACTACAAAAGCCATGTCCTTCCCAGAACGGAATCAAGCATCTGAGGACCGGACCGGTTTCGAGGTAACACCTCTCATCAGCCCGGCTAGCTTGACTCCAAGTGGTGTTGAGTGCCTGGGGCCCACGTCTGAGCATCCCCAGCACACTTATGGCGGCAATTGCAAACAAAACAGGTGATGGACCGAATGTGGATCAATGTCACACATTCACCCCAGTCCAAAGATCTGGGCCCAAATCCATCGTTTTTTTGCACTCCACACCACCCTGGGTTAGACAATGGCGATATGCAAATCAGCTCTGACCCTGTGCCCCATGGGAACAGTCCAGTCCGAACTACAAAAGCCATGTCCTTCCCAGAACGGAATCAAGCATCCGAGGACCGGACCGGTTTCGAGGTAACACCTCTCATCAGCCCGGCTAGCTTGACTCCAAGTGGTGTGGAGTGCCTGGGACCCACGTCTGAGCATCCCCAGTGCACTTATGGCGGCAATTGCAAACAAAACAGGTGATGGACCGAATGTGGATCAATGTCACACATTCACCCCAGTCCAAAGATCTGGGCCCAAATCCATCGTTTTTTTGCACTCCACACCACCCTGGGTTAGACAATGGCGATATGCAAATCAGCTCTGACCCTGTGCCCCATGGGAACAGTCCAGTCCGAACTACAAAAGCCATGTCCTTCCCAGAACGGAATCAAGCATCCGAGGACCGGACCGGTTTCGAGGTAACACCTCTCATCAGCCCGGCTAGCTTGACTCCAAGTGGTGTGGAGTGCCTGGGACCCACGTCTGAGCATCCCCAGCGCACTTATGGCGGCAATTGCAAACAAAACAGGTGATGGGCCAAATGTGGATCAATGTCACACATTCACCCCAGTCCAAAGATCTGGGCCCAAATCCATCGTTTCTTTGCACTCCACACCACCCTGGGTCAGACAATGGCGATATGCAAATCAGCTCTGACCCTGTGCCCAATGGGAACAGTCCAGTCCGAACTACAAAAGCCATGTCCTTCCTAGAACGGGATCAAGCATCCGAGGACCGGACCGGTTTCGAGGTAACAACTCTCATCAGCCCGGCTAGCTTGACTCCAAGTGGTGTGGAGTGCCTGGGACCCACGTCTGAGCATCCCCAGCGCACTTATGGCGGCAATTGCAAACAAAACAGGTGATGGACCGAATGTGGATCAATGTCACACATTCACCCCAGTCCAAAGATCTGGGCCCAAATCCATCATTTTTTTGCACTCCACACCACCCTGGGTTAGACAATGGCGATATGTAAATCAGCTCTGACCCTGTGCCCCATGGGAACAGTCCAGTCCGAACTACAAAAGCCATGTCCTTCCCAGAACGGAATCAAGCATCTGAGGACCGGACCGGTTTCGAGGTAACACCTCTCATCAGCCCGGCTAGCTTGACTCCAAGTGGTGTGGAGTGCCTGGGACCCACGTCTGAGCATCCCCAGCACACTTATGGCGGCAATTGCAAACAAAACAGGTGATGGACCGAATGTGGATCAATGTCACACATTCACCCCAGTCCAAAGATCTGGGCCCACATCCATCGTTTTTTTGCACTCCACACCACCCTGGGTTAGACAATGGCGATATGCAAATCAGCTCTGACCCTGTGCCCCATGGGAACAGTCCAGTCAGAACTACAAAAGCCATGTCCTTCCCAGAACGGAATCAAGCATCCGAGGACCGGACCGGTTTCGAGGTAACACCTCTCATCAGCCCGGCTAGCTTGACTCCAAGTGGTGTGGAGTGCCTGGGACCCACGTCTGAGCATCCCCAGCGCACTTATGGCGGAAATTGCAAACAAAACAGGTGATGGACCGAATGTGGATCAATGTCACACATTCACCCCAGTCCAAAGATCTGGGCCCAAATCCATCGTTTTTTTGCACTCCACACCACCCTGGGTTAGACAATGGCGATATGCAAATCAGCTCTGACCCTGTGCCCCATGGGAACAGTCCAGTCCGAACTACAAAAGCCATGTCCTTCCCAGAACGGAATCAAGCATCCGAGGACCGGACCGGTTTCGAGGTAACACCTCTCATCAGCCCGGCTAGCTTGACTCCAAGTGGTGTGGAGTGCCTGGGACCCACGTCTGAGCATCCCCAGCGCACTTATGGCGGCAATTGCAAACAAAACAGGTGATGGACCGAATGTGGATCAATGTCACACATTCACCCCAGTCCAAAGATCTGGGCCCAAATCCATCGTTTTTTTGCACTCCACACCACCCTGGGTTAGACAATGGCGATATGCAAATCAGCTCTGATCCTGTGCCCCATGGGAACAGTCCAGTCCGAACTACAAAAGCCATGTCCTTCCCAGAACTGAATCAAGCATCTGAGGACCGGACCGGTATCGAGGTAACACCTCTCATCAGCCCGGCTAGCTTGACTCCAAGTGGTGTGGAGTGTGCCTGGGACCCACGTCTGAGCATCCCCAGCGCACTTATGGCGGCAATTGCAAACAAAACAGGTGATGGACCGAATGTGGATCAATGTCACACATTCACCCCAGTTCAAAGATCTGGGCCCAAATCCATAGTTTTTTTGCACTCCACACCACCCTGGGTTAGACAATGGCGATATGCAAATCAGCTCTGACCCTGTGCCCCATGGGAACAGTCCAGTCCGAACTACAAAAGCCATGTCCTTCCCAGAACGGAATCAAGCATCCGAGGACCGGACCGGTTTCGAGGTAACACCTCTCATCAGCCCGGCTAGCTTGACTCCAAGTGGTGTGGAGTGTCTGGGACCCACGTCTGAGCATCCCCAGCGCACTTATGGCGGCAATTGCAAACAAAACAGGTGATGGACCGAATGTGGATCAATGTCACACATTCACCCCAGTCCAAAGATCTGGGCCCAAATCCATCGTTTTTTTGCACTCCACACCACCCTGGGTTAGACAATGGCGATATACAAATCAGCTCTGACCCTGTGCCCCATGGGAACAGTCCAGTCCGAACTACAAAAGCCATGTCCTTCCCAGAACAGAATCAAGCATCCGAGGACCGGACCGGTTTCAAGGTAACACCTCTCATCAGCCCGGCTAGCTTGACTCCAAGTGGTGTGGATTGCCTGGGACCCACGTCTGAGCATCCCCAGCGCACTTATGGCGGCAATTGCAAACAAAACAGGTGATGGACCGAATGTGGATCAATGTCACACATTCACCCCAGTCCAAAGATCTGGGCCCAAATCCATCGTTTTTTTGCACTCCACACCACCCTGGGTTAGACAATGGCGATATGCAAATCAGCTCTGACCCTGTGCCCCATGGGAACAGTCCAGTCCGAACTACAAAAGCCATGTCCTTCCCAGAACGGAATCAAGCATCTGAGGACCGGACCGGTTTCGAGGTAACACCTCTCATCAGCCCGGCTAGCTTGACTCCAAGTGGTGTGGAGTGCCTGCACCCACGTCTGAGCATCCCCAGCGCACTTATGGCGGCAATTGCAAACAAAACAGGTGATGGACCGAATGTGGATCAATGTCACACATTCACCCCAGTCCAAAGATCTGGGCCCAAATCCATCGTTTTTTTGCACTCCACACCACCCTGGGTTAGACAATGGCGATATGCAAATCAGCTCTGACCCTGTGCCCCATGGAAACAGTCCACTCCGAACTACAAAAGCCATGTCCTTCCCAGAACGGAATCAAGCATCCGAGGACCGGACCGGTTTCGAGGTAACACCTCTCATCAGCCCAGCTAGCTTGACTCCAAGTGGTGTGGAGTGCCTGGGACCCACGTCTGAGCATCCCCAGTGCACTTATGGCGGCAATTGCAAACAAAACAGGTGATGGACCGAATGTGGATCAATGTCACACATTCACCCCAATCCAAAGATCTGGGCCCAAATCCATAGTTTTTTTGCACTCCACACCACCCTGGGTTAGACAATGGCGATATGCAAATCAGCTCTGACCCTGTGCCCAATGGGAACAGTCCAGTCCGAACTTCAAAAGCCATGTCCTTCCCAGAACGGGATCAAGCATCCGAGGACCGGACCGGTTTCGAGGTAACACCTCTCATCAGCCCGGCTAGCTTGACTCCAAGTGGTGTGGAGTGCCTGGGACCCACGTCTGAGCATCCCCAGCGCACTTATGGCGGCAATTGCAAACAAAACAGGTGATGGACCGAATGTGGATCAATGTCACACATTCACCCCAGTCCAAAGATCTGGGCCCAAATCCATCGTTTTTTTGCACTCCACACCACCCTGGGTTAGACAATGGCGATATGCAAATCAGCTCTGACCCTGTGCCCCATGGGAACAGTCCAGTCCGAACTACAAAAGCCATGTCCTTCCCAGAACGGAATCAAGCATCCGAGGACCGGACCGGTTTCGAGGTAACACCTCTCATCAGCCCGGCTAGCTTGACTCCAAGTGGTGTGGAGTGCCTGGGACCCACGTCTGAGCATCCCCAGCGCACTTATAGCGGCAATTGCAAACAAAACAGGTGATGGACCGAATGTGGATCAATGTCACACATTCACCCCAGTCCAAAGATCTGGGCCCAAATCCATCGTTTTTCTGCATTCCACACCACCCTGGATTAGACAATGGCGATATGCAAATCAGCTCTGACCCTGTGCCCCATGGGAACAGTCCAGTCCAAACTACAAAAGCCATGTCCTTCCCAGAACGGAATCAAGCATCCGAGGACCGGACCGGTTTCGAGGTAACACCTCTCATCAGCCCGGCTAGCTTGACTCCAAGTGGTGTGGAGTGCCTGGGACCCACGTCTGAGCATCCCCAGCGCACTTATGGCGGCAATTGCAAACAAAACAGGTGATGGACCGAATGTGGATCAATGTCACACATTCACCCCAGTCCAAAGATCTGGGCCCAAATCCATCGTTTTTTTGCACTCCACACCACCCTGGGTTAGACAATGGCGATATGCAAATCAGCTCTGACCCTGTGCCCCATGGGAACAGTCCAGTCCGAACTACAAAAGCCATGTCCTTCCCAGAACGGAATCAAGCATCCGAGGAGCGGACCGGTTTCGAGGTAACACCTCTCATCAGCCCGGCTAGCTTGACTCCAAGTGGTGTGGAGTGCCTGGGACCCACGTCTGAGCATCCCCAGCGCACTTATGGCGGCAATTGCAAACAAAACAGGTGATGGACCGAATGTGGATCAATGTCACACATTCACCCCAGTCCAAAGATCTGGGCCCAAATCCATCGTTTTTTTGCACTCCACACCACCCTGGGTTAGACAATGGCGATATGCAAATCAGCTCTGACCCTGTGCCCCATGGGAACAGTCCAGTCCGAACTACAAAAGCCATGTCCTTCCCAGAACGGAATCAAGCATCCGAGGACCGGACCGGTTTCGAGGTAACACCTCTCATCAGCCCGGCTAGCTTGACTCCAAGTGATGTGGAGTGCCTGGGACCCACGTCTGAGCATCCCCAGCGCACTTATGGCGGCAATTGCAAACAAAACAGGTGAAGGACCGAATGTGGATCAATGTCACACATTCACCCCAGTCCAAAGATCTGGGCCCAAATCCATCGTTTTTTTGCACTCCACACCACCCTGGGTTAGACAATGGCGATATGCAAATCAGCTCTGACCCTGTGCCCCATGGGAACAGTCCAGTCCGAACTACAAAAGCCATGTCCTTCCCAGAACGGAATCAAGCATCCGAGGACCGGACCGGTTTCGAGGTAACACCTCTCATCAGCCCGGCTAGCTTGACTCCAAGTGGTGTGGAGTGCCTGGGACCCACGTCTGAGCATCCCCAGCGCACTTATGGCGGCAATTGCAAACAAAACAGGTGATGGGCCAAATGTGGATCAATGTCACACATTCACCCCAGTCCAAAGATCTGGGCCCAAATCCATCGTTTCTTTGCACTCCACACCACCCTGGGTTAGACAATGGCGATATGCAAATCAGCTCTGACCCTGTGCCCAATGGGAACAGTCCAGTCCGAACTACAAAAGCCATGTCCTTCCTAGAACGGGATCAAGCATCCGAGGACCGGACCGGTTTCGAGGTAACAACTCTCATCAGCCCGGCTAGCTTGACTCCAAGTGGTGTGGAGTGCCTGGGACCCACGTCTGAGCATCCCCAGCGCACTTATGGCAGCAATTGCAAACAAAACAGGTGATGGACCGAATGTGGATTAATGTCACACATTCACCCCAGTCCAAAGATCTGGGCCCAAATCCATCATTTTTTTGCACTCCACACCACCCTGGGTTAGACAATGGCGATATGTAAATCAGCTCTGACCCTGTGCCCCATGGGAACAGTCCAGTCCGAACTACAAAAGCCATGTCCTTCCCAGAACGGAATCAAGCATCTGAGGACCGGACCGGTTTCGAGGTAACACCTCTCATCAGCCCGGCTAGCTTGACTCCAAGTGGTGTGGAGTGCCTGGGACCCACGTCTGAGCATCCCCAGCGCACTTATGGCGGCAATTGCAAACAAAACAGGTGATGGACCGAATGTGGATCAATGTCACACATTCACCCCAGTCCAAAGATCTGGGCCCACATCCATCGTTTTTTTGCACTCCACACCACCCTGGGTTAGACAATGGCGATATGCAAATCAGCTCTGACCCTGTGCCCCATGGGAACAGTCCAGTCAGAACTACAAAAGCCATGTCCTTCCCAGAACGGAATCAAGCATCCGAGGACCGGACCGGTTTCGAGGTAACACCTCTCATCAGCCCGGCTAGCTTGACTCCAAGTGGTGTGGAGTGCCTGGGACCCACGTCTGAGCATCCCCAGCGCACTTATGGCGGAAATTGCAAACAAAACAGGTGATGGACCGAATGTGGATCAATGTCACACATTCACCCCAGTCCAAAGATCTGGGCCCAAATCCATCGTTTTTTTGCACTCCACACCACCCTGGGTTAGACAATGGCGATATGCAAATCAGCTCTGACCCTGTGCCCCATGGGAACAGTCCAGTCCGAACTACAAAAGCCATGTCCTTCCCAGAACGGAATCAAGCATCCGAGGACCGGACCGGTTTCGAGGTAACACCTCTCATCAGCCCGGCTAGCTTGACTCCAAGTGGTGTGGAGTGCCTGGGACCCACGTCTGAGCATCCCCAGCGCACTTATGGCGGCAATTGCAAACAAAACAGGTGATGGACCGAATGTGGATCAATGTCACACATTCACCCCAGTCCAAAGATCTGGGCCCAAATCCATCGTTTTTTTGCACTCCACACCACCCTGGGTTAGACAATGGCGATATGCAAATCAGCTCTGATCCTGTGCCCCATGGGAACAGTCCAGTCCGAACTACAAAAGCCATGTCCTTCCCAGAACTGAATCAAGCATCTGAGGACCGGACCGGTATCGAGGTAACACCTCTCATCAGCCCGGCTAGCTTGACTCCAAGTGGTGTGGAGTGTGCCTGGGACCCACGTCTGAGCATCCCCAGCGCACTTATGGCGGCAATTGCAAACAAAACAGGTGATGGACCGAATGTGGATCAATGTCACACATTCACCCCAGTTCAAAGATCTGGGCCCAAATCCATAGTTTTTTTGCACTCCACACCACCCTGGGTTAGACAATGGCGATATGCAAATCAGCTCTGACCCTGTGCCCCATGGGAACAGTCCAGTCCGAACTACAAAAGCCATGTCCTTCCCAGAACGGAATCAAGCATCCGAGGACCGGACCGGTTTCGAGGTAACACCTCTCATCAGCCCGGCTAGCTTGACTCCAAGTGGTGTGGAGTGTCTGGGACCCACGTCTGAGCATCCCCAGCGCACTTATGGCGGCAATTGCAAACAAAACAGGTGATGGACCGAATGTGGATCAATGTCACACATTCACCCCAGTCCAAAGATCTGGGCCCAAATCCATCGTTTTTTTGCACTCCACACCACCCTGGGTTAGACAATGGCGATATACAAATCAGCTCTGACCCTGTGCCCCATGGGAACAGTCCAGTCCAAACTACAAAAGCCATGTCCTTCCCAGAACAGAATCAAGCATACGAGGACCCGACCGGTTTCAAGGTAACACCTCTCATCAGCCCGGCTAGCTTGACTCCAAGTGGTGTGGATTGCCTGGGACCCACGTCTGAGCATCCCCAGCGCACTTATGGCGGCAATTGCAAACAAAACAGGTGATGGACCGAATGTGGATCAATGTCACACATTCACCCCAGTCCAAAGATCTGGGCCCAAATCCATCGTTTTTTTGCACTCCACACCACCCTGGGTTAGACAATGGCGATATGCAAATCAGCTCTGACCCTGTGCCCCATGGGAACAGTCCAGTCCGAACTACAAAAGCCATGTCCTTCCCAGAACGGAATCAAGCATCTGAGGACCGGACCGGTTTCGAGGTAACACCTCTCATCAGCCCGGCTAGCTTGACTCCAAGTGGTGTGGAGTGCCTGCACCCACGTCTGAGCATCCCCAGCGCACTTATGGCGGCAATTGCAAACAAAACAGGTGATGGACCGAATGTGGATCAATGTCACACATTCACCCCAGTCCAAAGATCTGGGCCCAAATCCATCGTTTTTTTGCACTCCACACCACCCTGGGTTAGACAATGGCGATATGCAAATCAGCTCTGACCCTGTGCCCCATGGAAACAGTCCACTCCGAACTACAAAAGCCATGTCCTTCCCAGAACGGAATCAAGCATCCGAGGACCGGACCGGTTTCGAGGTAACACCTCTCATCAGCCCGGCTAGCTTGACTCCAAGTGGTGTGGAGTGCCTGGGACCCACGTCTGAGCATCCCCAGTGCACTTATGGCGGCAATTGCAAACAAAACAGGTGATGGACCGAATGTGGATCAATGTCACACATTCACCCCAGTCCAAAGATCTGGGCCCAAATCCATAGTTTTTTTGCACTCCACACCACCCTGGGTTAGACAATGGCGATATGCAAATCAGCTCTGACCCTGTGCCCAATGGGAACAGTCCAGTCCGAACTTCAAAAGCCATGTCCTTCCCAGAACGGGATCAAGCATCCGTGGACCGGACCGGTTTCGAGGTAACACCTCTCATCAGCCCGGCTAGCTTGACTCCAAGTGGTGTGGAGTGCCTGGGACCCACGTCTGAGCATCCCCAGCGCACTTATGGCGGCAATTGCAAACAAAACAGGTGATGGACCGAATGTGGATCAATGTCACACATTCACCCCAGTCCAAAGATCTGGGCCCAAATCCATCGTTTTTTTGCACTCCACACCACCCTGGGTTAGACAATGGCGATATACAAATCAGCTCTGACCCTGTGCCCCATGGGAACAGTCCAGTCCGAACTACAAAAGCCATGTCCTTCCCAGAACAGAATCAAGCATCCGAGGACCGGACCGGTTTCAAGGTAACACCTCTCATCAGCCCGGCTAGCTTGACTCCAAGTGGTGTGGATTGCCTGGGACCCACGTCTGAGCATCCCCAGCGCACTTATGGCGGCAATTGCAAACAAAACAGGTGATGGACCGAATGTGGATCAATGTCACACATTCACCCCAGTCCAAAGATCTGGGCCCAAATCCATCGTTTTTTTGCACTCCACACCACCCTGGGTTAGACAATGGCGATATGCAAATCAGCTCTGACCCTGTGCCCCATGGGAACAGTCCAGTCCGAACTACAAAAGCCATGTCCTTCCCAGAACGGAATCAAGCATCTGAGGACCGGACCGGTTTCGAGGTAACACCTCTCATCAGCCCGGCTAGCTTGACTCCAAGTGGTGTGGAGTGCCTGCACCCACGTCTGAGCATCCCCAGCGCACTTATGGCGGCAATTGCAAACAAAACAGGTGATGGACCGAATGTGGATCAATGTCACACATTCACCCCAGTCCAAAGATCTGGGCCCAAATCCATCGTTTTTTTGCACTCCACACCACCCTGGGTTAGACAATGGCGATATGCAAATCAGCTCTGACCCTGTGCCCCATGGAAACAGTCCACTCCGAACTACAAAAGCCATGTCCTTCCCAGAACGGAATCAAGCATCCGAGGACCGGACCGGTTTCGAGGTAACACCTCTCATCAGCCCGGCTAGCTTGACTCCAAGTGGTGTGGAGTGCCTGGGACCCACGTCTGAGCATCCCCAGTGCACTTATGGCGGCAATTGCAAACAAAACAGGTGATGGACCGAATGTGGATCAATGTCACACATTCACCCCAGTCCAAAGATCTGGGCCCAAATCCATAGTTTTTTTGCACTCCACACCACCCTGGGTTAGACAATGGCGATATGCAAATCAGCTCTGACCCTGTGCCCAATGGGAACAGTCCAGTCCGAACTTCAAAAGCCATGTCCTTCCCAGAACGGGATCAAGCATCCGAGGACCGGACCGGTTTCGAGGTAACACCTCTCATCAGCCCGGCTAGCTTGACTCCAAGTGGTGTGGAGTGCCTGGGACCCACGTCTGAGCATCCCCAGCGCACTTATGGCGGCAATTGCAAACAAAACAGGTGATGGACCGAATGTGGATCAATGTCACACATTCACCCCAGTCCAAAGATCTGGGCCCAAATCCATCGTTTTTTTGCACTCCACACCACCCTGGGTTAGACAATGGCGATATGCAAATCAGCTCTGACCCTGTACCCCATGGGAACAGTCCAGTCCGAACAACAAAAGCCATGTCCTTCCCAGAACGGAATCAAGCATCCGAGGACCGGACCGGTTTCGAGGTAACACCTCTCATCAGCCCGGCTAGCTTGACTCCAAGTGGTGTGGAGTGCCTGGGACCCACGTCTGAGCATCCCCAGCGCACTTATAGCGGCAATTGCAAACAAAACAGGTGATGGACCGAATGTGGATCAATGTCACACATTCACCCCAGTCCAAAGATCTGGGCCCAAATCCATCGTTTTTTTGCATTCCACACCACCCTGGATTAGACAATGGCGATATGCAAATCAGCTCTGACCCTGTGCCCCATGGGAACAGTCCAGTCCAAACTACAAAAGCCATGTCCTTCCCAGAACGGAATCAAGCATCCGAGGACCGGACCGGTTTCGAGGTAACACCTCTCATCAGCCCGGCTAGCTTGACTCCAAGTGGTGTGGAGTGCCTGGGACCCACGTCTGAGCATCCCCAGCGCACTTATGGCGGCAATTGCAAACAAAACAGGTGATGGACCGAATGTGGATCAATGTCACACATTCACCCCAGTCCAAAGATCTGGGCCCAAATCCATCGTTTTTTTGCACTCCACACCACCCTGGGTTAGACAATGGCGATATGCAAATCAGCTCTGACCCTGTGCCCCATGGGAACAGTCCAGTCCGAACTACAAAAGCCATGTCCTTCCCAGAACGGAATCAAGCATCCGAGGAGCGGACCGGTTTCGAGGTAACACCTCTCATCAGCCCGGCTAGCTTGACTCCAAGTGGTGTGGAGTGCCTGGGACCCACGTCTGAGCATCCCCAGCGCACTTATGGCGGCAATTGCAAACAAAACAGGTGATGGACCGAATGTGGATCAATGTCACACATTCACCCCAGTCCAAAGATCTGGGCCCAAATCCATCGTTTTTTTGCACTCCACACCACCCTGGGTTAGACAATGGCGATATGCAAATCAGCTCTGACCCTGTGCCCCATGGGAACAGTCCAGTCCGAACTACAAAAGCCATGTCCTTCCCAGAACGGAATCAAGCATCCGAGGACCGGAACGGTTTCGAGGTAACACCTCTCATCAGCCCGGCTAGCTTGACTCCAAGTGGTGTGGAGTGCCTGGGACCCACGTCTGAGCATCCCCAGCGCACTTATGGCGGCAATTGCAAACAAAACAGGTGAAGGACCGAATGTGGATCAATGTCACACATTCACCCCAGTCCAAAGATCTGGGCCCAAATCCATCGTTTTTTTGCACTCCACACCACCCTGGGTTAGACAATGGCGATATGCAAATCAGCTCTGACCCTGTGCCCCATGGGAACAGTCCAGTCCGAACTACAAAAGCCATGTCCTTCCCAGAACGGAATCAAGCATCCGAGGACCGGACCGGTTTCAAGGTAACACCTCTCATCAGCCCGGCTAGCTTGACTCCAAGTGGTGTGGATTGCCTGGGACCCACGTCTGAGCATCCCCAGCGCACTTATGGCGGCAATTGCAAACAAAACAGGTGATGGACCGAATGTGGATCAATGTCACACATTCACCCCAGTCCAAAGATCTGGGCCCAAATCCATCGTTTTTTTGCCCTCCACACCACTCTGGGTTAGACAATGGCGATATGCAAATCAGCTCTGACCCTGTGCCCCATGGGAACAGTCCAGTCCGAACTACAAAAGCCATGTCCTTCCCAGAACGGAATCAAGCATCCGAGGACCGGACCGGTTTCGAGGTAACACCTCTCATCAGCCCGGCTAGCTTGACTCCAAGTGGTGTGGAGTGCCTGGGACCCACGTCTGAGCATCCCCAGCGCACTTATGGGGGAAATTGCAAACAAAACAGGTGATGGACCGAATGTGGATCAATGTCACACATTCACCCCAGTCCAAAGATCTGGGCCCAAATCCATCGTTTTTTTGCACTCCATACCACCCTGGGTTAGACAATGGCGATATGCAAATCAGCTCTGACCCTGTGCCCCATGGGAACAGTCCAGTCCGAACTACAAAAGCCATGTCCTTCCCAGAACGGAATCAAGCATCCGAGGACCGGACCGGTTTCGATGTAACACCTCTCATCAGCCCGGCTAGCTTGACTCCAAGTGGTGTAGAGTGCCTGGGACCCATGTCTGAGCATCCCCAGCGCACTTATGGCGGCAATTGCAAACAAAACAGGTGATGGACCGAATGTGGATCAATGTCACACATTCATCCCAGTCCAAAGATCTGGACCCAAATCCATCGTTTTTTTGCACTCCACACCACCCTGGGTTAGACAATGGCGATATGCAAATCAGCTCTGACCCTGGGCCCCATTGGAACAGTCCAGTCCGAACTACAAAAGCCATGTCCTTCCCAGAACGGAATCAAGCATCCGAGGACCGGACCGGTTTCGAGGTAACACCTCTCATCAGCCCGGCTAGCTTGACTCCAAGTGGTGTGGAGTGCCTGGGGCCCACGTCTGAGCATCCCCAGCGCACTTATGGCGGCAATTGCAAACAAAACAGGTGATGGACCGAATGTGGATCAATGTCACACATTCACCCCAGTCCAAAGATCTGGGCCCAAATCCATCGTTTGTTTGCACTCCACACCACCCTGGGTTAGACAATGGCGATGTGCAAATCAGCTCTGACCCTGTGCCCCATGGGAACAGTCCAGTCCGAACTACAAAAGCCATGTCCTTCCCAGAACGTAATCAGGCATCCGAGGACCGGACCGGTTTCGAGGTAACACCTCTCATCAGCACGGCTAGCTTGACTCCAGGTGGTGTGGAGTGCCTGGGACCCACGTCTGAGCATCCCCAGTGCACTTATGGCGGCAATTGCAAACAAAACAGGTGATGGACCGAATGTGGATCAATGTCACACATTCACCCCAGTCCAAAGATCTGGGCCCAAATCCATCGTTTTTTTGCACTCCACACCACCCTGGGTTAGACAATGGCGATATGCAAATCAGCTCTGACCCTGTGCCCCATGGGAACAGTCCAGTCCGAACTACAAAAGCCATGTCCTTCCCAGAACGGAATCAAGCATCCGAGGACCGGACCGGTTTCGAGGTAACACCTCTCATCAGCCCGGCTAGCTTGACTCCAAGTGGTGTGGAGTGCCTGGGACCCACGTCTGAGCATCCCCAGCGCACTTATGGTGGCAATTGCAAACAAAACAGGTGATGGACCGAATGTGGATCAATGTCACACATTCACCCCAGTCCAAAGATCTGGGCCCAAATCCATCGTTTTTTTGCACTCCACACCACCCTGGGTTAGACAATGGCGATATGCAAATCAGCTCTGACCCTGTGCCCCATGGGAACAGTCCAGTCCGAACTACAAAAGCCATGTCCTTCCCAGAACGGAATCAAGCATCCGAGGACCGGACCGGTTTCGATGTAACACCTCTCATCAGCCTGGCTAGCTTGACTCCAAGTGGTGTAGAGTGCCTGGGACCCATGTCTGAGCATCCCCAGCGCACTTATGGCGGCAATTGCAAACAAAACAGGTGATGGACCGAATGTGGATCAATGTCACACATTCATCCCAGTCCAAAGATCTGGACCCAAATCCATCGTTTTTTTGCACTCCACACCACCCTGGGTTAGACAATGGCGATATGCAAATCAGCTCTGACCCTCTGCCCCATGGGAACAGTCCAGTCCGAACTACAAAAGCCATGTCCTTCCCAGAACGGAATCAAGCATCCGAGGACCGGACCGGTTTCGAGGTAACACCTCTCATCAGCCCGGCTAGCTTGACTCCAAGTGGTGTGGAGTGCCTGGGACCCACGTCTGAGCATCCCCAGCGCACTTATGGCGGCAATTGCAAACAAAACAGGTGATGGACCGAATGTGGATCAATGTCACACATTCACCCCAGTCCAAAGATCTGGGCCCAAATCCATCGTTTTTTTGCACTCCACACCACCCTGGGTTAGACAATGGCGATATGCAAATCAGCTCTGACCCTGTGCCCCATGGGAACAGTCCAGTCCGAACTACAAAAGCCATGTCCTTCCCAGAACGGAATCAAGCATCCAAGGACCGGACCGGTTTCGAGGTAACACCTCTCATCAGCCCGGCTAGCTTGACTCCAAGTGGTGTGGAGTGCCTGGGACCCACGTCTGAGCATCCCCAGCGCACTTATGGCGGCAATTGCAAACAAAACAGGTGATGGACTGAATGTGGATCAATGTCACACATTCATCCCAGTCCAAAGATCTGGACCCAAATCCATCGTTTTTTTGCACTCCACACCACCCTGGGTTAGACAATGGCGATATGCAAATCAGCTCTGACCCTGGGCCCCATTGGAACAGTCCAGTCCGAACTACAAAAGCCATGTCCTTCCCAGAACGGAATCAAGCATCCGAGGACCGGACCGGTTTCGAGGTAACACCTCTCATCAGCCCGGCTAGCTTGACTCCAAGTGGTGTGGAGTGCCTGGGACCCACGTCTGAGCATCCCCAGCGCACTTATGGCGGCAATTGCAAACAAAACAGGTGATGGACCGAATGTGGATCAATGTCACACATTCACCCCAGTCCAAAGATCTGGGCCCACATCCATCGTTTTTTTGCACTCCACACCACCCTGGGTTAGACAATGGCGATATGCAAATCAGCTCTGACCCTGTGCCCCATGGGAACAGTCCAGTCAGAACTACAAAAGCCATGTCCTTCCCAGAACGGAATCAAGCATCCGAGGACCGGACCGGTTTCGAGGTAACACCTCTCATCAGCCCGGCTAGCTTGACTCAAAGTGGTGTGGAGTGCCTGGGACCCACGTCTGAGCATCCCCAGCGCACTTATGGCGGAAATTGCAAACAAAACAGGTGATGGACCGAATGTGGATCAATGTCACACATTCACCCCAGTCCAAAGATCTGGGCCCAAATCCATCATTTTTTTGCACTCCACACCACCCTGGGTTAGACAATGGCGATATGCAAATCAGCTCTGACCCTGTGCCCCATGGGAACAGTCCAGTCCGAACTACAAAAGCCATGTCCTTCCCAGAACGGAATCAAGCATCCGAGGACCGGACTGGTTTCGAGGTAACACCTCTCATCAGCCCGGCTAGCTTGACTCCAAGTGGTGTGGAGTGCCTGGGACCCACGTCTGAGCATCCCCAGCGCACTTATGGCGGCAATTGCAAACAAAACAGGTGATGGACCGAATGTGGATCAATGTCACACATTCACCCCAGTCCAAAGATCTGGGCCCAAATCCATCGTTTTTTTGCACTCCACACCACCCTGGGTTAGACAATGGCGATATGCAAATCAGCTCTGATCCTGTGCCCCATGGGAACAGTCCAGTCCGAACTACAAAAGCTATGTCCTTCCCAGAACTGAATCAAGCATCTGAGGACCGGACCGGTATCGAGGTAACACCTCTCATCAGCCCGGCTAGCTTGACTCCAAGTGGTGTGGAGTGTGCCTGGGACCCACGTCTGAGCATCCCCAGCGCACTTATGGCGGCAATTGCAAACAAAACAGGTGATGGACCGAATGTGGATCAATGTCACACATTCACCCCAGTCCAAAGATCTGGGCCCAAATCCATAGTTTTTTTGCACTCCACACCACCCTGGGTTAGACAATGGCGATATGCAAATCAGCTCTGACCCTGTGCCCCATGGGAACAGTCCAGTCCGAACTACAAAAGCCATGTCCTTCCCAGAACGGAATCAAGCATCCGAGGACCGGACCGGTTTCGAGGTAACACCTCTCATCAGCCCGGCTAGCTTGACTCCAAGTGGTGTGGAGTGCCTGGGACCCACGTCTGAGCATCCCCAGCGCACTTATGGCGGCAATTGCAAACAAAACAGGTGATGGACCGAATGTGGATCAATGTCACACATTCACCCCAGTCCAAAGATCTGGGCCCAAATCCATCATTTTTTTGCACTCCACACCACCCCGGGTTAGACAATGGCGATATGCAAATCAGCTCTGACCCTCTGCCCCATGGGAACAGTCCAGTCCGAACTACAAAAGCCATGTCCTTCCCAGAACGGAATCAAGCATCCGAGGACCGGACCGGTTTCGAGGTAACACCTCTCATCAGCCCGGCTAGCTTGACTCCAAGTGGTGTGGAGTGCCTGGGACCCACGTCTGAGCATCCCCAGCGCACTTATGGCGGCAATTGCAAACAAAACAGGTGATGGACCGAATGTGGATCAATGTCACACATTCACCCCAGTCCAAAGATCTGGGCCCAAATCCATCGTTTTTTTGCACTCCACACCACCCTGGGTTAGACAATGGCGATATGCAAATCAGCTCTGACCCTGTGCCCCATGGGAACAGTCCAGTCCGAACTACAAAAGCCATGTCCTTCCCAGAACGGAATCAAGCATCCGAGGACCGGACCGGTTTCAAGGTAACACCTCTCATCAGCCCGGCTAGCTTGACTCCAAGTGGTGTGGATTGCCTGGGACCCACGTCTGAGCATCCCCAGCGCACTTATGGCGGCAATTGCAAACAAAACAGGTGATGGACCGAATGTGGATCAATGTCACACATTCACCCCAGTCCAAAGATCTGGGCCCAAATCCATCGTTTTTTTGCCCTCCACACCACTCTGGGTTAGACAATGGCGATATGCAAATCAGCTCTGACCCTGTGCCCCATGGGAACAGTCCAGTCCGAACTACAAAAGCCATGTCCTTCCCAGAACGGAATCAAGCATCCGAGGACCGGACCGGTGTCGATGTAACACCTCTCATCAGCCCGGCTAGCTTGACTCCAAGTGGTGTAGAGTGCCTGGGACCCATGTCTGAGCATCCCCAGCGCACTTATGGCGGCAATTGCAAACAAAACAGGTGATGGACCGAATGTGGATCAATGTCACACATTCATCCCAGTCCAAAGATCTGGACCCAAATCCATCGTTTTTTTGCACTCCACACCACCCTGGGTTAGACAATGGCGATATGCAAATCAGCTCTGACCCTGGGCCCCATTGGAACAGTCCAGTCTGAACTACAAAAGCCATGTCCTTCCCAGAACGGAATCAAGCATCCGAGGACCGGACCGGTTTCGAGGTAACACCTCTCATCAGCCCGGCTAGCTTGACTCCAAGTGGTGTGGAGTGCCTGGGGCCCACGTCTGAGCATCCCCAGCGCACTTTTGGCGGCAATTGCAAACAAAACAGGTGATGGACCGAATGTGGATCAATGTCACACATTCACCCCAGTCCAAAGATCTGGGCCCAAATCCATCGTTTTTTTGCACTCCACACCACCCTGGGTTAGACAATGGCGATATGCAAATCAGCTCTGACCCTGTGCCCCATGAGAACAGTCCAGTCCGAACTACAAAAGCCATGTCCTTCCCAGAACGTAATCAAGCATCCGAGGACCGGACCGGTTTCGAGGTAACACCTCTCATCAGCCCGGCTAGCTTGACTCCAGGTGGTGTGGAGTGCCTGGGACCCACGTCTGAGCATCCCCAGTGCACTTATGGCGGCAATTGCAAACAAAACAGGTGATGGACCGAATGTGGATCAATGTCACACATTCACCCCAGTCCAAAGATCTGGGCCCAAATCCATCGTTTTTTTGCACTCCACACCACCCTGGGTTAGACAATGGCGATATGCAAATCAGCTCTGACCCTGTGCCCCATGGGAACAGTCCAGTCCGAACTACAAAAGCCATGTCCTTCCCAGAACGGAATCAACCATCCGAGGACCGGACCGGTTTCGAGGTAACACCTCTCATCAGCCCGGCTAGCTTGACTCCAAGTGGTGTGGAGTGCCTGGGACCCACATCTGAGCATCCCCAGCGCACTTATGGTGGCAATTGCAAACAAAACAGGTGATGGACCGAATGTGGATCAATGTCAGACATTCACCCCAGTCCAAAGATCTGGGCCCAAATCCATCGTTTTTTTGCACTCCACACCACCCTGGGTTAGACAATGGCGATATGCAAATCAGCTCTGACCCTGTGCCCCATGGGAACAGTCCAGTCCGAACTACAAAAGCCATGTCCTTCCCAGAACGGAATCAAGCATCCGAGGACCGGACCGGTTTCAATGTAACACCTCTCATCAGCCTGGCTAGCTTGACTCCAAGTGGTGTAGAGTGCCTGGGACCCATGTCTGAGCATCCCCAGCGCATCCCCAGCGCACTTATGGCGGCAATTGCAAACAAAACAGGTGATGGACCGAATGTGGATCAATGTCACACATTCATCCCAGTCCAAAGATCTGGACCCAAATCCATCGTTTTTTTGCACTCCACACCACCCTGGGTTAGACAATGGCGATATGCAAATCAGCTCTGACCCTGTGCCCCATGGGAACAGTCCAGTCCGAACTACAAAAGCCATGTCCTTCCCAGAACGGAATCAAGCATCCGAGGACCGGACCGGTTTCGAGGTAACACCTCTCATCAGCCCGGCTAGCTTGACTCCAAGTGGTGTGGAGTGCCTGGGACCCACGTCTGAGCATCCCCAGCGCACTTATGGCGGCAATTGCAAACAAAACAGGTGATGGACCGAATGTGGATCAATGTCACACATTCACCCCAGTCCAAAGATCTGGGCCCAAATCCATCGTTTTTTTGCACTCCACACCACCCTGGGTGAGACAATGGCGATATGCAAATCAGCTCTGACCCTGTGCCCCATGGGAACAGTCCAGTCCGAACTACAAAAGCCATGTCCTTCCCAGAACGGAATCAAGCATCCAAGGACCGGACCGGTTTCGAGGTAACACCTCTCATCAGCCCGGCTAGCTTGACTCCAAGTGGTGTGGAGTGCCTGGGACCCATGTCTGAGCATCCCCAGCGCACTTATGGCGGCAATTGCAAACAAAACAGGTGATGGACCGAATGTGGATCAATGTCACACATTCATCCCAGTCCAAAGATCTGGACCCAAATCCATCGTTTTTTTGCACTCCACACCACCCTGGGTTAGACAATGGCGATATGCAAATCAGCTCTGACCCTGGGCCCCATTGGAACAGTCCAGTCCGAACTACAAAAGCCATGTCCTTCCCAGAACGGAATCAAGCATCCGAGGACCGGACCGGTTTCGAGGTAACACCTCTCATCAGCCCGGCTAGCTTGACTCCAAGTGGTGTGGAGTGCCTGGGGCCCACGTCTGAGCATCCCCAGCGCACTTATGGCGGCAATTGCAAACAAAACAGGTGATGGACCGAATGTGGATCAATGTCACACATTCACCCCAGTCCAAAGATCTGGGCCCAAATCCATCGTTTTTTTGCACTCCACACCACCCTGGGTTAGACAATGGCGATATGCAAATCAGCTCTGACCCTGTGCCCCATGGGAACAGTCCAGTCCGAACTACAAAAGCCATGTCCTTCCCAGAACGGAATCAAGCATCCGAGGACCGGACCGGTTTCGAGGTAACACCTCTCATCAGCCCTGCTAGCTTGACTCCAGGTGGTGTGGAGTGCCTGGGACCCACGTCTGAGCATCCCCAGTGCACTTATGGCGGCAATTGCAAACAAAACAGGTGATGGACCGAATGTGGATCAATGTCACACATTCACCCCAGTCCAAAGATCTGGGCCCAAATCCATCGTTTTTTTGCACTCCACACCACCCTGGGTTAGACAATGGCGATATGCAAATCAGCTCTGACCCTGTGCCCCATGGGAACAGTCCAGTCCGAACTACAAAAGCCATGTCCTTCCCAGAACGGAATCAAGCATCCGATGACCGGACCGGTTTCGAGGTAACACCTCTCATCAGCCCTGCTAGCTTGACTCCAAGTGGTGTGGAGTGCCTGGGACCCACGTCTGAGCATCCCCAGCGCACTTATGGCGGAAATTGCAAACAAAACAGGTGATGGACCGAATGTGGATCAATGTCACACATTCACCCCAGTCCAAAGATCTGGGCCCAAATCCATCGTTTTTTTGCACTCCACACCACCCTGGGTTAGACAATGGCGATATGCAAATCAGCTCTGACCCTGTGCCCCATGGGAACAGTCCAGTCCGAACTACAAAAGCCATGTCCTTCCCAGACCGGAATCAAGCATCCGAGGACCGGACCGGTTTCGAGGTAACACCTCTCATCAGCCCGGCTAGCTTGACTCCAAGTGGTGTGGAGTGCCTGGGACCCACGTCTGAGCATCCCCAGCGCACTTATGGCGGCAATTGCAAACAAAACAGGTGATGGACCGAATGTGGATCAATGTCACACATTCACCCCAGTCCAAAGATCTGGGCCCAAATCCATCGTTTTTTTGCACTCCACACCACCCTGGGTTAGACAATGGCAATATGCAAATCAGCTCTGACCCTGTGCCCCATGGGAACAGTCCAGTCCGAACTACAAAAGCCATGTCCTTCCCAGAACGGAATCAAACATCTGAGGACCGGACCGGTATCGAGGTAACACCTCTCATCAGCCCGGCTAGCTTGACTCCAAGTGGTGTGGAGTGTGCCTGGGACCCACGTCTGAGCATCCCCAGCGCACTTATGGCGGCAATTGCAAACAAAACAGGTGATGGACCGAATGTGGATCAATGTCACACATTCACCCCAGTCCAAAGATCTGGGCCCAAATCCATAGTTTTTTTGCACTCCACACCACCCTGGGTTAGACAATGGCGATATGCAAATCAGCTCTGACCCTGTGCCCCATGGGAACAGTCCAGTCTGAACTACAAAAGCCATGTCCTTCCCAGAACGGAATCAAGCATCCGAGGACCGGACCGGTTTCGAGGTAACACCTCTCATCAGCCCGGCTAGCTTGACTCCAAGTGGTGTGGAGTGCCTGGGACCCACGTCTGAGCATCCCCAGCGCACTTATGGCGGCAATTGCAAACAAAACAGGTGATGGACCGAATGTGGATCAATGTCACACATTCACCCCAGTCCAAAGATCTGGGCCCAAATCCATCGTTTTTTTGCACTCCACACCACCCTGGGTTAGACAATGGCGATATGCAAATCAGCTCTGACCCTGTGCCCCATGGGAACAGTCCAGTCCGAACTACAAAAGCCATGTCCTTCCCAGAACAGAATCAAGCATCCGAGGACCGGACCGGTTTCAAGGTAACACCTCTCATCAGCCCGGCTAGCTTGACTCCAAGTGGTGTGGATTGCCTGGGACCCACGTCTGAGCATCCCCAGCGCACTTATGGCGGCAATTGCAAACAAAACAGGTGATGGACCGAATGTGGATCAATGTCACACATTCACCCCAGTCCAAAGATCTGGGCCCAAATCCATCGTTTTTTTGCACTCCACACCACCCTGGGTTAGACAATGGCGATATGCAAATCAGCTCTGACCCTGTGCCCCATGGGAACAGTCCAGTCCGAACTACAAAAGCCATGTCCTTCCCAGAACGGAATCAAGCATCCGAGGACCGGACCGGTTTCGACTCGAGGTAACACCTCTCATCAGCCCGGCTAGCTTGACTCCAAGTGGTGTGGAGTGCCTGCACCCACGTCTGAGCATCCCCAGCGCACTTATGGCGGCAATTGCAAACAAAACAGGTGATGGACCGAATGTGGATCAATGTCACACATTCACCCCAGTCCAAAGATCTGGGCCCAAATCCATCGTTTGTTTGCACTCCACACCACCCTGGGTTAGACAATGGCGATATGCAAATCAGCTCTGACCCTGTGCCCCATGGAAACAGTCCAGTCCGAACTACAAAAGCCATGTCCTTCCCAGAACGGAATCAAGCATCCTAGGACCGGACCGGTTTCGAGGTAACACCTCTCATCAGCCCGGCTAGCTTGACTCCAAGTGGTGTGGAGTGCCTGGGACCCACGTCTGAGCATCCCCAGTGCACTTATGGCGGCAATTGCAAACAAAACAGGTGATGGACCGAATGTGGATCAATGTCACACATTCACCCCAATCCAAAGATCTGGGCCCAAATCCATAGTTTTTTTGCACTCCACACCACCCTGGGTTAGACAATGGCGATATGCAAATCAGCTCTGACCCTGTGCCCAATGGGAACAGTCCAGTCCGAACTTCAAAAGCCATGTCCTTCCCAGAACGGGATCAAGCATCCGAGGACCGGACCGGTTTCGAGGTAACACCTCTCATCAGCCCGGCTAGCTTGACTCCAAGTGGTGTGGAGTGCCTGGGACCCACGTCTGAGCATCCCCAGCGCACTTATGGCGGCAATTGCAAACAAAACAGGTGATGGACCGAATGTGGATCAATGTCACACATTCACCCCAGTCCAAAGATCTGGGCCCAAATCCATCGTTTTTTTGCACTCCACACCACCCTGGGTTAGACAATGGCGATATGCAAATCAGCTCTGACCCTGTGCCCCATGGGAACAGTCCAGTCCGAACTACAAAAGCCATGTCCTTCCCAGAACGGAATCAAGCATCCGAGGACCGGACCGGTTTCGAGGTAACACCTCTCATCAGCCCGGCTAGCTTGACTCCAAGTGGTGTGGAGTGCCTGGGACCCACGTCTGAGCATCCCCAGCGCACTTATGGCGGAAATTGCAAACAAAACAGGTGATGGACCGAATGTGGATCAATGTCACACATTCACCCCAGTCCAAAGATCTGGGCCCAAATCCATTGTTTTTTTGCACTCCACACCACCCTGGGTTAGACAATGGCGATATGCAAATCAGCTCTGACCCTGTGCCCCATGGGAACAGTCCAGTCCGAACTACAAAAGCCATGTCCTTCCCAGAACGGAATCAAGCAACCGAGGACCGGACCGGTTTCGAGGTAACACCTCTCATCAGCCCGGCTAGCTTGACTCCAAGTGGTGTGGAGTGCCTGGGACCCACGTCTGAGCATCCCCAGCGCACTTATAGCGGCAATTGCAAACAAAACAGGTGATGGACCGAATGTGGATCAATGTCACACATTCACCCCAGTCCAAAGATCTGGGCCCAAATCCATCGTTTTTTTGCATTCCACACCACCCTGGATTAGACAATGGCGATATGCAAATCAGCTCTGACCCTGTGCCCCATGGGAACAGTCCAGTCCGAACTACAAAAGCCATGTCCTTCCCAGAACGGAATCAAGCATCCGAGGACCGGACCGGTTTCGAGGTAACACCTCTCATCAGCCCGGCTAGCTTGACTCCAAGTGGTGTGTAGTGCCTGGGACCCACGTCTGAGCATCCCCAGCGCACTTATGGCGGCAATTGCAAACAAAACAGGTGATGGACCGAATGTGGATCAATGTCACACATTCACCCCAGTCCAAAGATCTGGGCCCAAATCCATCGTTTTTTTGCACTCCACACCACCCTGGGTTAGACAATGGCGATATGCAAATCAGCTCTGACCCTGTGCCCCATGGGAACAGTCCAGTCCGAACTACAAAAGCCATGTCCTTCCCAGAACGGAATCAAGCATCCGAGGACCGGACCGGTTTCGAGGTAACACCTCTCATCAGCCCGGCTAGCTTGACTCCAAGTGGTGTGGAGTGCCTGGGACCCACGTCTGAGCATCCCCAGCGCACTTATGGCGGCAATTGCAAACAAAACAGGTGATGGACCGAATGTGGATCAATGTCACACATTCACCCCAGTCCAAAGATCTGGGCCCAAATCCATCGTTTTTTTGCACTCCACACCACCCTGGGTTAGACAATGGCGATATGCAAATCAGCTCTGACCCTGTGCCCCATGGGAACAGTCCAGTCCGAACTACAAAAGCCATGTCCTTCCCAGATGGGAATCAAGCATCCGAGGACCGGACCGGTTTCGAGGTAACACCTCTCATCAGCCCGGCTAGCTTGACTCCAAGTGGTGTGGAGTGCCTGGGACCCACGTCTGAGCATCCCCAGCGCACTTATGGCGGCAATTGCAAACAAAACAGGTGATGGACCGAATGTGGATCAATGTCACACATTCACCCCAGTCCAAAGATCTGGGCCCAAATCCATCGTTTTTTTGCACTCCACACCACCCTGGGTTAGACAATGGCGATATGCAAATCAGCTCTGACCCTGTGCCCCATGGGAACAGTCCAGTCCGAACTACAAAAGCCATGTCCTTCCCAGAACGGAATCAAGCATCCGAGGACCGGACCGGTTTCGAGGTAACACCTCTCATCAGCCCGGCTAGCTTGACTCCAAGTGGTGTGGAGTGCCTGGGACCCACGTCTGAGTATCCCCAGCGCACTTATGGCGGCAATTGCAAACAAAACAGGTGATGGACCGAATGTGGATCAATGTCACACATTTACCCCAGTCCAAAGATCTGGGCCCAAATCCATCGTTTTTTTGCACTCCACACCACCCTGGGTTAGACAATGGCAATATGCAAATCAGCTCTGACCCTGTGCCCCATGGGAACAGTCCAGTCCGAACTACAAAAGCCATGTCCTTCCCAGAACGGAATCAAGCATCTGAGGACCGGACCGGTTTCGAGGTAACACCTCTCATCAGCCCGGCTAGCTTGACTCCAAGTGGTGTGGAGTGCCTGGGACCCACGTCTGAGCATCCCCAGCGCACTTATGGCGGAAAATGCAAACAAAACAGGTGATGGACCGAATGTGGATCAATGTCACACATTCACCCCAGTCCAAAGATCTGGGCCCAAATCCATCGTTTTTTTGCACTCCATACCACCCTGGGTTAGACAATGGCGATATGCAAATCAGCTCTGACCCTGTGCCCCATGGGAACAGTCCAGTCCGAACTACAAAAGCCATGTCCTTCCCAGAACGGAATCAAGCATCCGAGGACCGGACCGGTTTCGATGTAACACCTCTCATCAGCCCGGCTAGCTTGACTCCAAGTGGTGTAGAGTGCCTGGGACCCATGTCTGAGCATCCCCAGCGCACTTATGGCGGCAATTGCAAACAAAACAGGTGATGGACCGAATGTGGATCAATGTCACACATTCATCCCAGTCCAAAGATCTGGACCCAAATCCATCGTTTTTTTGCACTCCACACCACCCTGGGTTAGACAATGGCGATATGCAAATCAGCTCTGACCCTGGGCCCCATTGGAACAGTCCAGTCCGAACTACAAAAGCCATGTCCTTCCCAGAACGGAATCAAGCATCCGAGGACCGGACCAGTTTCGAGGTAACACCTCTCATCAGCCCGGCTAGCTTGACTCCAAGTGGTGTGGAGTGCCTGGGGCCCACGTCTGAGCATCCCCAGCGCACTTATGGCGGCAATTGCAAACAAAACAGGTGATGGACCGAATGTGGATCAATGTCACACATTCACCCCAGTCCAAAGATCTGGGCCCAAATCCATCGTTTTTTTGCACTCCACACCACCCTGGGTTAGACAATGGCGATATGCAAATCAGCTCTGACCCTGTGCCCCATGGGAACAGTCCAGTCCGAACTACAAAAGCCATGTCCTTCCCAGAACGGAATCAAGCATCTGAGGACCGGACCGGTGTCGAGGTAACACCTCTCATCAGCCTGGCTAGCTTGACTCCAGGTGGCGTGGAGTGCCTGGGACCCACGTCTGAGCATCCCCAGTGCACTTATGGCGGCAATTGCAAACAAAACAGGTGATGGACCGAATGTGGATCAATGTCACACATTCACCCCAGTCCAAAGATCTGGGCCCAAATCCATCGTTTTTTTGCACTCCACACCACCCTGGGTTAGACAATGGCGATATGCAAATCAGCTCTGACCCTGTGCCCCATGGGAACAGTCCAGTCCGAACTACAAAAGCCATGTCCTTCCCAGAACGGAATCAAGCATCCGAGGACCGGACCGGTTTCGAGGTAACACCTCTCATCAGCCCGGCTAGCTTGACTCCAAGTGGTGTGGAGTGCCTGGGACCCACGTCTGAGCATCCCCAGCGCACTTATGTTGGCAATTGCAAACAAAACAGGTGATGGACCGAATGTGGATCAATGTCACACATTCACCCCAGTCCAAAGATCTGGGCCCAAATCCATCGTTTTTTTGCACTCCACACCACCCTGGGTTAGACAATGGCGATATGCAAATCAGCTCTGACCCTGTGCCCCATGGGAACAGTCCAGTCCGAACTACAAAAGCCATGTCCTTCCCAGAACGGAATCAAGCATCCGAGGACCGGACCGGTTTCGAGGTAACACGTCTCATCAGCCCTGCTAGCTTGACTCCAAGTGGTGTGGAGTGCCTGGGACCCACGTCTGAGCATCCCCAGCGCACTTATGGCGGCAATTGCAAACAAAACAGGTGATGGACCGAATGTGGATCAATGTCACACATTCACCCCAGTCCAAAGATCTGGGCCCAAATCCATCGTTTTTTTGCACTCCACACCACCCTGGGTTAGACAATGGCGATATGCAAATCAGCTCTGACCCTGTGCCCCATGGGAACAGTCCAGTCCGAACTACAAAAGCCATGTCCTTCCCAGAACGGAATCAAGCATCCGAGGACCGGACCGGTTTCGAGGTAACACCTCTGATCAGCCCGGCTAGCTTGACTCCAAGTGGTGTGGAGTGCTTGGGACCCACGTCTGAGCATCCCCAGCGCACTTATGGCGGCAATTGCAAACAAAACAGGTGATGGGCCGAATGTGAATCAATGTCACACATTCACCCCAGTCCAAAGATCTGGGCCCAAATCCATCGTTTTTTTGTACTCCACACCACCCTGGGTTAGACAATGGCGATCTGCAAATCAGCTCTGACCCTGTGCCCAATGGAAACAGTCCAGTCCGAACTACAAAAGCCATGTCCTTCCCAGAACGGGATCAAGCATCCGAGGACCGGACCGGTTCCGAGGTAACACCTCTCATCAGCCCGGCTAGCTTGACTCCAAGTGGTGTGGAGTGCCTGGGACCCACGTCTGAGCATCCCCAGCGCACTTATGGCGGCAATTGCAAACAAAACAGGTGATGGACCGAATGTGGATCAATGTCACACATTCACCCCAGTCCAAAGATCTGGGCCCACATCCATTGTTTTTTTGCACTCCACACCAACCTGGGTTAGACAATGGCGATATGCAAATCAGCTCTGACCCTGTGCCCCATGGGAACAGTCCAGTCCGAACTACAAAAGCCATGTCCTTCCCAGAACGGAATCAGGCATCCGAGGACCGGACCGGTTTCGAGGTAACACCTCTCATCAGCCCGGCTAGCTTGACTCCAAGTGGTGTGGAGTGCCTGGGACCCACGTCTGAGCATCCCCAGCGCACTTATGGCGGCAATTGCAAACAAAACAGGTGATGGACCGAATGTGGATCAATGTCACACATTCACCCCAGTCCAAAGAAAGACTGGGAAAGACATGGCTTGGTAGTTCGGACTGGACTGTTCCCATAAGGCACAGGGTCAGAGCTGATTTGCATATAGCCAGTGTCTAACCCAGGGTGGTGTGGAGTGCAAAAAAAAGATGGATTTAGGCCCAGATCCTTGTACTGGGGTGAATGTATGACATTGTTCTACATTCTGTCCATCAACTGTGTTTTTTGCAATTTTCACCCCGAGGGTGCTGGGTATACTCAGACGTGAGTCCCAGGCTCTCCACACCACTGGAGTCAAGCTATCCAGGCTGATGAAGGCTGATAGCCAGAAACCGGTCCTTGGATGCTTGATTCCGGTCTGGGAAAGACATGGCTTGGTAGTTCGGACTGGACTGTTCCCATAAGGCACAGGGTCAGAGCTGATTTGCATATAGCCAGTGTCTAACCCAGGGTGGTGTGGAGTGCAAAAAAACGATGGATTTAGGCCCAGATCCTTGTACTGGGGTGAATGTATGACATTGTTCTACATTCTGTCCATCAACTGTGTTTTTTGCAATTTTCACCCCGAGTGTGCTGGGTATACTCAGACGAGAGTCCCAGGCTCTCCACACCACTGGAGTCAAGCTATCCAGGCTGATGAAGGCTGATAGCCAGAAACCGGTCCTTGGATGCTTGATTCCGGTCTGGGAAAGACATGGCTTGGTAGTTCGGACTGGACTGTTCCCATAAGGCACGGGGTCAGAGCTGATTTGCATATAGCCAGTGTCTAACCCAGGGTGGTGTGGAGTGCAAAAAAGCGATGGATTTAGGCCCAGATCCTTGTACTGGGGTGAATGTATGACATTGTTCTACATTCTGCCCATCAACTGTGTTTTTTGCAATTTTTACCTCGAGTGTGCTGGGTATACTCAGACGTGAGTCCCAGGCTCTCCACACCACTGGAGTCAAGCTATCCAGGCTGATGAAGGCTGATAGCCAGAAACCGGTCCTTGGATGCTTGATTCCGGTCTGGGAAAGACATGGCTTGGTAGTTCGGACTGGACTGTTCCCATAAGGCACAGGGTCAGAGCTGATTTGCATATAGCCAGTGTCTAACCCAGGGTGGTGTGGAGTGCAAAAAAACGATGGATTTTGGCCCATATCCTTGTACTGGGGTGAATGTATGACATTGTTCTACATTCTGTCCATCAACTGTGTTTTTTGCAATTTTCACCCCGAGTGTGCTGGGTATACTCAGACGTGAGTCCCAGGCTCTCCACACCACTGGAGTCAAGTTATCCAGGATGATGAAGGCTGATAGCCAGAAACCGGTCCTTGGATGCTTGATTCCGGTCTGGGAAAGACATGGCTTGGTAGTTCGGACTGGACTGTTCCCATAAGGCACAGGGTCAGAGCTGATTTGCATATAGCCAGTGTCTAACCCAGGGTGGTGTGGAGTGCAAAAAAACGATGGATTTAGGCCCAGATCCTTGTACTGGGGTGAATGTATGACATTGTTCTACATTCTGTCCATCAACTGTGTTTTTTGTATCAGGGTGCGGTGGCACACGGTGTCGAAGGCTGCTGAGAAGTCCAGGAGGATGAGGGCAGCAGTTTCCCCGTTGTGGAGCAGGGACCTGATGTCGTCGGTGGCTGCGGTGAGGGCGGTCTCGGTGCTGTGGTTTGCTCGGAAACCGGACTGTGAGGGGTCGAGGAATTCGTTGGTCTCGAGTAGGCATGGGCGAATTTTGCGAATCTCGCGTTCGCGAATTTTGCAGATTTGCGAACTCGCAATCCGCAAAATCCGTGAATTCTTGCGAATTTGTGGATTTTTTTTTGTGTTCGCAAGGATTTCTGCCAGTTCGTGAGGGTTTCGTACCAGTTCGCAATTGCGGACTTACATTTCGGCGCGCAACGGTCGCGATTATGTTGTTTCTACGTCTGGTTCATCATCACAGGTTCCCAGCACCCTCTGTTTCACCACTGCAACCCTCTGTTACATCAATGCCACCCTCTGGTTCATCATTACTGTAGATCATGGGGGGGGGGGGGAAGCAAGCACACCAGCCCTGCTTCAACTGAGATGAATTAATTTGGGGTTAGTTTATTAATGTGTCACTGTTTTAAAATTCCAGTCTGGCACCTGCTTCCTTATCTGTAATTTTGCTTTCTGTTGCAGTGCATTTTTTTTCCCCAGGACCTTTGTGGCCTACTTGTAGCTATTCTATGAGCCTGCTGTGAGGGTCAGAGCAGGGTCATACAATTGTTGCAACTAGCAAATGAATTCTGGAGGGGCCCCAGTCAGGAAGCACTACAGGGAGATCGGATTCGGAAGCCGCAAATTCGTGCGAATATGCAATTTGTTTTTTTTGCGGCGTGTTAGTTAGCAAGGTTTTGTGCGTTTTTGCGAGCCGCTCGTAGCGCAAGGCGCGAAGTTACCTTCGCGGTTGTTCAAGGGCGCAGCCATCTTGTTTGCCTGACGTATTTCCATTTCCGGGCGCGGAGTGTAATCTCGCAAAGTCTGCGGCTTGCCAGTACAGTTTTGCGCGTGTTTGCAAGGAAAATCTCGCACAAACTTACCCGCGCGGTCGTGAACGGGCGTGGCCATCTTGTTTCTCATTCATTGATATGGTTCTGGGCATGGTCTTTGTATCCTCTGTCAATCTCTGCCATCCTTTGCTTGTTTAAAGTTTTTTTTGATCTATTTTACTTATTATCTATCCCTCTATTTTTCTAGCCCTATATTTTTGTGTTTACTGCTACTTTTGGTTAATTTTAAACTACTTTTGTAAACTCTTTTCTTTTCTTCTCTTCCCTATTCTATTTTCTTTATTCCTTTCCGCCCAGACCATGGTGAAGGGAGCCGGGAAGCATCCCGAGAAGGGGAAGGGTCCCGCACCCCGTGTCCGGCTCCCGTGCGGGCGTTTGAGGGGGGAGGAGGTCGTACCCAGGGAGATCTTTACCCCGGAGGAGGTGGGCCAACTCATTTTTTATGTTCAGCGCCGCCTCCCCAGGACCATCATGGGAGGCGGCAAGATCAGTGCCCGGTACGGGGTCCGGGAGCGCCGGAAGCGGTGGGAGAAGGTGTGCCAGGCCATTTACCACCACTCTCGGGTCTGGCGCACCTACAACCAGGCCACCCACCGCTGGACGGATGTCCTGACCCATGAGCGAGATCTGCTCGACCTCCTTGGCCTTGAGATCCCGGGGCTTGGTGAGTAGTAGTAGCTATTTCTTTACTACTATGTTTTCTCCTGCTGTGTTATTATATTGCAAATTTTTGTTTTTTACCAAGAGCAATAATGCTGCTCATTACATTGTAGGTAAATTATATTTCAAAATCTTCTGTGCATTTCAGGTACACTGCTCTCCTTCTTCTCAGTAGTGTTGCTACTATGCTTATTTGTTTTAGATTTTGTGTTCATTTCATTGGCCTGTGAAATTATGTATGAGTGTAGTTTAAAGACCTGCGTAATGCTACACACTAAGGTTCTGATTTTTAATTACTGGCGCATCCCTGCAAAGTAGCAGGGATGCGCCAGTAATTGTGCGTCACGCCACCATCACTCATGGTGTGCCGTATTTACAATGCGGCGCACCATGGGCCCAAAACGTCACCAAAGCGTTACGCATCTGTGCCGTAAAGGCGGCGCATTGCTGGAGTTGCGTCGCAACGATGGTGCAGCTCCATCAATGCTGTGGGGTGCCCTATCTCCCCAATGCTGCGTCAAGCCGTACGTCTGCTTCAAGCAGGCGCAGGGTTTGAGTCACGCATCATTGTCTCAAAGTGACTGATTGAAATCTTGTAGATTTCCCTCAGCCACTTTTAGGATGCGTTCCTGCGCAGGAACGCCCTCCCTTGCGCCGGAACGCCCCCTATTGGCGCAGGGCTTTACAACGTGATGCATCTCCCATATGCGTCACGTTGTTAATATACGCCGCACCATTGCGCCTCTTTTGTGCTGTCGCTGCGTCACAAAAGTCACGCAACAATGGAGCAAAAGAGCCGCAAGGGGCTTCTAAATCAGCCTCTACAGACTCAAGTCCAGTCCTTCCTTTGTACACATGGCGATAAGAAGAAATAGTGGTGGTGGGTTAATAGTTTGAGTATTTTAATGACTGGTTAATGTAGTAGGAAACTTTAGTGTTGTCGCTGATCTTCAATCACGATGGACTTTGGCTGTCACTTTGCGTGCTGCGGACTGCTGCCTGCCAATCCTAGGCAAACCTTTTTAGTACTTTGTTTAGTGAGTTACATAGGGTAGTTTCCAATTCGACGGTCCGCAAATCAAGCAATACTAAAGTAATGACGTAGTCGACCACATGAGATTGGTCAATAATATATCCCGTGGAGTCGTTCCCTATTTGCTATTTCGCAAAAATATTTTGTCAGTTCTTTTGAAATGTTTGATTTGGTTGAGAAATATCATCCATGTTTTCTGTTTTTCTTTCTTTCATGTTGTACATCAGCTTCCCCCAGGGGCAAGAGGAGGACACAGGAGGAGGAGGAGGAGGGTGCTGTTGACGATGCAGGCCAGGACCGGGCAGGCGAGGGCTCCTTTGCTGGCCCCAGTAAGTTTTAATTTTAATATAGAGTACTTATTTTTTCCTAGCGTTCCTCATTCGATTTTTTCTAAATCGTCTTTGATCTTCTTGTAGACAGGATCTAAATTCTTATCCTGCCTCGACTATGACTCCGTGTGGTATTACTAGATTATTCTTATTAGTCTGTCTGTGTAGCTAACTAAGATTGCACATTTGGCATTTCCATTGGACGACCATTCTAGTCAGCAATAGCTCTATGCACTGAGTGCAGTCCTCTGGGATTGTCCATAATGTCTTTTCAAGTATTCTAAATGTTTATGCTATGACCATTGCCAACAATAAAAAGGTGAATGACCACCAAGAAAGAATAAGATACTACTTTACTTTTGGTTTGGATAGGAGGACAATCTATTCTACTACTGTTGCAGGGACAAATCTGCACAAACAGAACTATGGACACTAAATAATGCATTGCTTAGCTTATCAATTATAATAGGTGCTGTTAGACTTTCCACATACCTCAGTGATAACAGACTTTGTAGTTGAACCCCCAATCTCCTTACTGAGTAGATAGTGTGGCAGAGTCATTTAGCTCCCAAAGTCACCGATGGCAGAGGCACGGACTCATGCTTGCAAAAATTCCAAAACCTTTAGCTCATCCACTCTAGTCTGGAGGACCAAAAACCACAGAGTCTATTTAAGTTTAAAAGCTTTATTAAAAGTAAACACATTTATTAAAATCAAGTTTGTCATAAAAGTGAACGTGTAACTGAAAATGGAAAAGTGCTTAGTGCTGACTATTAATTGGACACATTTCTTGTGGTCGAGCCGAGCTCTCACCTGGTTTGAACTTGATCCTGCTCGTGTTCTTAGAAGTCAAGCTTCTGTCTGTAAGGAGAAAAAGTGGTGCGTGTTAAAAAGTAAAAAGCAAACATTCATCAGTTGTGCCAAAAAGTGCAGCAAGACAACAGCCTTCCCTGGAAAAAGGGACATTTTTACTCTAGAGTACACAGTCATAAATTATTAAATTGTATACTGTTTTTTTCACATTTCTTTCTTCCTCCTATACCAAATATTATATAGTAGTGAGTGGTGTATTCTAACATTATTAAATGTACTTTGAAGGTGGAACATCTGGAGACGGGGCCAGCGCGGAGGTGGTGGTGGCATTGGACGAGGAGGACAACTCTGGGGAGGAGGCGGTGCAAGTGCCGGACAAGGACATGCCTGTGAGGGTTCACACGGTGGTGGAGGGCAGAGGTAAGCTATACATTCCTTAGTCATTGAGATTGAATACTGCAGAGTGTGCTTTCTGCACGGGTGTATTATAAAAAAAACCAGGTAGTAGCCTCCTCTAAATGTACTTCGACTTAGCTGTGAAGTTTTTGGCGAGAAGAATCCCAATCAGATCTGAGGTGAACTTGATGGATGGGATGAACGAAAAGCGAAAGAAGGGTGTAAGTAAGTGTGGAAGCACGAGAAATGTAATGATGACTGGCAAAGAAGAATGATATGTGTTTGCTTGGTCCCCGAGGTGGCTGGGAATGAAAGAAAATGGTATGGTGCATGGCTGGGTGAATGATGAAGCAAGGATGGGTGGAAGGAGAACAGCCTGGGTGGGTGAGACAGAAACTGTATGTGTGCATATACTTTGAATGGATGGATGCCTGGATCATTCATGGTACTATCTGACTCTTAGATAGCATATGTGTATCTAGAGAGAGTAGACGGTCACTGGATGAACTAAGTGTTACTTTGAAGAGCATGTAACACCGCACCCGCACCCGCACGTCCGTTCCAGTGTAGGAAAGGCAAGGAAAAGAAGTTGTAACGTTGTCCAAATACTACCATGAATAGTAGCAGTAGTTTGTATTGCAACTGCAAGCACAGCATATATCCGGTTATTACGGTGGACACTCCCTACCTCTCTTAATAACTTTAGTTTAGTAGTAGTACGTCATTCATGTGTGGGGGTATCACTGTTCACTCAATAATAAGCAAAGCACCTAAAGTCATCCCATATGTCATCAAATACATCCCATGTGAAGTGATAGATAATCAGATAATTTAGCTTCTTCATTTTCCTTTTCTAATACTCATTTGCACTGTAGGGTGAAAGCTAAATTAATTAAGCAGTAGCCCTTTTAACAGAGTATTCTCAGTGCCACCCGTAATAGAAAAGTAAGAGCTTCACCACCTGCATGTACTGGACCGGTACAGTAACGCAAGTCTGTCTCACTCACCATGGTGTGCGTCTGTTTTTCTCGGGTGCAAGTTCACTGCGCTGGCATTATGCCGGCTTGCATAAGATAACGTACCAATTTTCCTAAACAAGAGAGAAGAAGAAGAATAAGAGTGGTGTACTGTCATAGTCGACTGTAATGGAAGTCCATAGTGCTCGTAGAATTTGTTCCTGAAACTCCCACTAATGTTAGAGCAAGGATGAAGAAGTCGGAGGTTACATAGATACTGTCCTCAATAGTTATGTACTGTGCTTTCAATTTGCTACTTGTACTGTGACAACTTTCTGCTCAATCATTTTGTGTTAATCTTAAGGAGCATTGGTTACAGACTATGTCTTTCTTTTTTCATGCAGTTGCTCCTTCCAAATCCAAGACACCATCAAGGAGGAAGGAGCTGGCTCGAATGGCCCGGCAACGGAGGCTGGATGCCACTGTCGCTGAATATCGGCGGCTGGTGGCCCTGGAGGAGGAGGAGACGCAGTCTGGTACAACAACAATGTCCACTGGGACAGCTGCATCCTCCTCCGTGCGGGCTGCCAGCCAGCGCAGTGCTCCAGCGGTACGGAGCCGGGCTACCAAAGCCAAACCCCACCGCCAAGCAGCAAAGAAAGCAGCTGCCCCTCACAGGATTTGCAAGGCACACCAGCGCCGCTTTTCCCTCAGACTGTCCTACCTGGAACAGGAGGTCCATAACTATAAGAACTTGGTGGAGGGCCTCCGCTTCGAACTTGCCACCCTCCGCAAGGAGCATGATGCCCTGGCTGCTAATTCCAACAGCACCCTGCCATAGTGTCCCTTGCCCCTTTCTTAGAGACTTTTGGGGGGTGGGAATTGGGAGTTGGGATTTTTGGGGACTTTTGAAGGACAATCGTTGGGGTTAGGGAGGGTCTTGCGGGAGATTCTTTTGTTAGGGCTATAAAAATATACTTTTTGAAACTTTATCTGACCATACCTGTTTTTTACTGCTTTTGAGTCTGGTGGGTGGGGGTTTAACAGTAAGTTTGTTTTCCTGAATAGTCCTAGAACTTTAGTAGTACTACCGTCAATCCAATCTCTCGTCTCTCCTAATACTCCATTATACTACCTCCAACCAAACGCCTATCTTACCTGTAATTTCTGTTTGCAAGTAGGGCTAGGCCCAGGGCTGGCTCCACGGGAAACAGCGAATAAGGTTGGCAATCCTGGGCGGATAAAATTTCCTCATAGCGGTGGTACTAGTGGTGTGACACAGTGGCAGTTGCATGCCTATGAAAAAAAAGAAAATGAAATCTGGTTTGTCCTCCTGAGCAATACAACGGTACAATAGAGAATATAGCAGGTGACAGAAGTACACTAGAACAGTGCCACATTGTAGCCTAACAAATGTTAAAGTATAACTAATTCGGTTGAAGTTCTTTGACATTAGCCATGGGTATTTGTCAAGCAGAGTAAGAATATATCCTCGGATTTCTTCACCAGCCTGTTGCTATCACCTTATCCTCCCCAGCAAGTGTGGGGATTTATTGCTGTAATTTAGTCACACATCAATGAAAACCACACAGCCCGGGGGAAGAGGGTTAGGGTTTGAAAAATGGATGGGTATGGGGGTTTTTGGGAAAGGTTTTGGGAGACAAGAAAAAATAGCACAGCATGGACAAACAATTGTGAACATAAACAAATCTTTGGGTACAAACCTATCCATCAATCTTTGAAAGTGCATGCACTACTGCATGCATGTCAGTGAAAAGTAAGTAGTACTTTCGACAACTGTGGAAGAAAGAATGCAACAGTACAGGGCGTGTGTGGAATTATTGATAACTATATTCAACATAAGGTCTCTGTTGCCAGATACCTGAGAGCCTTGCTGGTCACTATAAATCCATTCACAACACTCAATGGGGTTGGTCTGGAAGGTATAGTAGATAGAAAAGGAGAAATTGCTCTTTTTCTAGGTGTCCCCTCACTCACCAGGGTTGCCCCTTGGTGACATGCTTCATCATTGGGGCCATCCCAGTCCTCTACGGGCTGGGGCGTGCTGCGACTTGCGAATTACGTAGGAGCACTTACAAATGACTATGTGTGGTGCAGATGTGATAGTGGAGTGGACTAAGTGATGTGTTAAGGGATCAATTTAGAAGCAGAGAGAGATCCAAGAAATGCAGTCACAGTCAGAGAAAAAGACAAAGGATACTGTATCTGTATGTTGTTGTAGTTGTCCTGTTGAATTTGGTAAGTAAGTTGCCTGCAGAAAAAAAAATCCTCTTATTAGCGGCACTCCTCCATTGCAGCTGACGCTTCGTCCATCGATGTTGGTGACCAGAAGACACCCTGTCCACTGCCTGCCTGATGCTGAATTGTATATTGCAAACAACAGGGTTGAACCCAAATAGTCAAAGGGACCTGGGCATTCAATTGTTATAGACAGAGGGGTCCCCAACAGGTGTGGAGTAGGTGAAGAGCATGGAAATTCAAGAAATTTTGGAAAAATCAAAAAAAAGAATCAAAACTGTTCTAGAAATGCAGTGTTTTATTCACCATGCATTCATGTCATCATAGTTAAGTTGTTTTTAAAAACATCAAAATATACAGATGATTATCATTTGTTCGTGTGCCCAAAGAAGGAAGGAGAAGGAAGGGGGGAACGAAGTAAAGTTTAACAAAAAGATTGTGACTCACTTTACATTCAATTACGACATAGAACATACATTGAAATTCATGTATAAATTCTAAATGATCCCCATCAATCGGGGTCACATACAGTGTACAAAAGTTTTGGAATTTTATCGTATAGTCAAACTCCTATAAAGCCGTATAAATCATGCTAGTGGTAGGAGTTGAAAAGGGTAGATAGCAGTCTACGTTTCGACCCAAGGTGTTGTAGGATAGTTGATCCTTACAGTGCGGGTCTTCTTCAGGACATATGGGGGTGGGGGGTGGGCAAACCTCGTAGGGTTGAAGAAAAATTAAAAGTCAAAACTACTTATTCATCGAGGGCTGCGAGTCCCTATCAAAACCATAGCGGAAAGTGCCGCCCGGGACCAACGTTAAAAACACTGAGGGCTGACCATGACAACATAGTATCTGCAAAGGTGCAACATATTTACCTGCTGTAAATTACAGGTCGGAGGGTGACAGGAGTGATCAAAAATGACTGCGGATTATAATCTGAGGGGATCAAAAGATCGTGAGGGAAAGGTCAGAATCGTTATGTGGAAACAATTCAATGGCTACCAGAGGGTCGGAAAGGGAAAAGATACGGATTTTACCTTATTTTCAAAGAACGGCTGGGCTAGTTCAACAGTCCGTATCTAAGAAAGGGAATGAAGGACCAATGAGTTGTCCGTCCCGTATTCATTAATGGACAAGTGAAAATTGGATAAAGAGTTCGCAGACAAACTTACCCGTAGGCACAAGTCTTGCCGTGTCGACAGGGAAGTCTCGAGGTCGATGGCGTCTCCCGTAACCAGGAAGTAAGACGGGAGGGGGCGTGGTAATCCTTAAGTATGCTACTAATGGAGATGGAAAAAAGACTACACAGCGGTTGCCAGGTTACCATCCTGGTATAAGGAGTCATCGAGTTGTTGTGTTTATGCATGTCAGCAAAAGGCCACCCTATATCCTGGTGCTTGGCCGCATGAACCTACCGACATGGTGGTTAAATGCATCCAAACTGGAATGAAGTGAAAAAGATTCTATGGAATGATTTTGGGATGGAGTGGGACCTTTCCGGGTAATACATTGCATTTTGACAAAGATACTTTCTTGCATGAACCAGCCGGACATGGCGGTTTAGATGCGTAACCCATTCCGAATATGAAACAGTCAAAGATATATCTCTAGATCGCCTATCTGCATTAGTCTACCAACAATGTGATTGAAAATGCACGTTTTACTGTAATCCAAATGTTAAAGTCAAAAATAGAATAGAGATAAAAAGTTTCACTTGTCCGCATGAACCTGCCAACAGGGCGGTTAGATGCATGACAGCTACACAGAATAAAGTCAAGGCTCGAAGACAGATTTCTGATGATAGATTGAAAGTTAGAGATTAGCCAGTTGAGCAAAGGTGTTTTCAGATTCATTTAACCCATTTTTTACAGAGTCGAAAAAATTGATCCATTTCAGTTCCCTGACATTCAGAACAAGGGCTATATTACCACCCCTTGGGCCGAGTTTCACCTGCTCTAGTATGACCCACCTCAGGCTTTCCGGTAAGTGGTTTTCTTTGATATAATGTTCTACCATGGGAGCTCCTTGTACCTTACACTTGACCCTGCTGCAGTGTTGGAGAAACCTCACTTTGGCACGTTGCTGTGTCTGTCCAACATAGGGTAAATCACATGGACATATAATGCAGTATACCACGTTGGTGGTGTTGCAGTTAGTGTGTGACTTGAGTGTTACTCGTAGCTGTTTGTGAATAAATTCCTTAGTCTGTATGGTCGCAGGGCATGCCTTGCAGCATCCACATCTAAAGTGACCAACAATGGGTGGGAGATTCCACATTGAGGTGATAGTGGGTTCATTCACGGTATCAAGGAGTGAGCAGACTACGTGGTCACGAATGTTTTTAGCCTTTTTGAAGGAGTGTAGTGGTAGGTCTTTGCTATCAAGGTCCTCTGAAATTAGATTCCAATGTTTATTGATGGCTTTCTTTATTGAGTTGCTCTGAGTCGAGAAAGTTGTTACACAGATCAGGCGCTTTTCAATATTTCGTTTTTGCTCATTAGGCTGTAGCAAGACTTCCCGGGGATTGAACCATGCTCTCTTCCTGGCTTTTCTGATCAGGCGCTCCGGATAGCCACGTTCTATCAATCGTGCCATAAGGTTTTCAGATTGTTCCATATAGTCCTCTTTCTTGCTGCAATTGCGATGGATTCGCAGGAATTGCCCAAAAGGCAGATTATCCCTCAGACCTCGTGGATGATGGCTGGAGTATTGGAGTAATGAATTTCTCTCTGTCGGCTTCCTGAATAGGGTTGTATGTAATACATCCTCCTCGGCGATGATGGAGATATCCAAAAAATTGATAGATTTTTTATCAAATTGAATGGTCAATTGGATATCTTGTGACCTCCTATTAAGCCAGATGAAGAAATCATTAATTTCCGTCTCTGTTCCCGTCCAGATTAAGAGAATATCATCTATATATCTCATCCACATACGTATGTTGGGTCTAAAGGGATTGATATCATTCAACACGAATGTTTCTTCATAGGTTGACATGAAAATTATGGCTAGGTCCGGCGCAAATGCTGCCCCCATAGCCACCCCTTTGGTCTGAAGGTAGAAAAAATTCTGAAACATGAAAAAAAATTTCATCATGGCAATTTTAAGGAGTGAAATGATGAATGAAGTAGGAACCTGGACAGGTGCCACTCTTTTGTTCAGCGCAAGTGTGGCCACAACAAGTGCTTCTTCTTGGGGTATGCTAGTATAGAGCGACACAATGTCACATGTCGCAAGTAGTTCTTGTCTTGAGTCAAAAGGGCATCCGTCTATTAAGTTGATTGTATGTGTTGTATCCCGGATGTAGGTTGCAGTGTCTTCGGCCAGTGGTTTAAGAAAAAAGTCTATATATTTACATAGGGGTTCCAGTATGGAGCCGCAGCCGGAGACGATTGGTCGTCCCGGTGGTTGGTTTAGATCTTTGTGCACCTTCGGCAAGGTGTAAATTGTTGGTATCCGTGGGTCTTTTTGGTTTAGAAATCGAAACTCTTTGTCGGATAGAAAACCTTGATCCAAGCCCTCTAGTGTTGTTCTAAGTATCTCCCCTGCCAATTCTTTCGACGGATCACCGGGCAGTCTCCTATAGCTGATTCCATCTCCTAGTTGCCTCAGGATCTCGTTTTTGTAGTTATCCACGTCCTGAACCACAATTGCACCGCCTTTGTCGGCGGGTTTCACGACCACAGTCTTGTTATCTTTCAAGGTTATTAGAGCAAGTTTTTCTGCTTTGCTGATATTGTATTTGATGAATTTCCTTTCATCTAGGATCCTCTTTACATCACATAAAACAAGGCTTTCATAGGCCAGGATGCGTTGGGTCATGGCGTAGGTGGGGGGAACAAAGGTTGATGGAATTCTAAGGCCAGTAGTGGAGGAGAGTCGTTGGATTGGTCTATCTTTGAAAAAGTATCTGAGTCTAATTTTTCTGAAAAAATTGTGAAGTTCAGCCAAGGTGGTAAAGACGTTGGGTATGGCGGTAGGTACAAATGATAAACCGCGACTGAGCACTCTCATTTCTTTCTCCTTAAGAGTATATTTAGAGATGTTAATCACAGGAGACGAAGTAGGCCTCACCATCTGTAATTCTTTCTGCGGGTCGATCTCTCCCCGTGTTCTTCCTGGGGGGGGAAATTCACCTGTTTCGTGCCTCTTCCCCTGCCGGAATCCCATTCTTCTCTCAGATTCTGTTGTCCCCTGCCAGAGCCTCTGTTCCAGTTGTTGCCTCTGCCCCGGGGGGGTCTCCATCCACCCTGTCCTAAAAAAGAATTAGGTGGTGAAGTTTCTTCTCCCTCTATAGGCACCTCTATAGGCACCTCGTCCCCGGTTAGTGAATCTACCTTGCGGATCTTGCCGGTAGTATTCCTCCTGGAGGTAGGGGTACGTCTTTTTCTTATCGTACAGTTTCAGATCTCGGGCAAGTTTCTCCAACTTTTTCTTTATGGTAGTTGCTTCGAAGTCTTGGAGTGTGGAGACACTCCAAGACTTCGAAACAACTACCATAAAGAACTTCACCACCTTCTCGGACTCGTCCTACAGTTCCGGAGAGGACTCCGAAAAAGCCGGCCCCAGTGGATCCTACAGATACCAGGAAGCATACGGCCCTTCCTACCAACCTAATTCTTTTTTAGGACAGGGTGGATGGAGACCCCCCCGGGGCAGAGGCAACAACTGGAACAGAGGCTCTGGCAGGGGACAACAGAATCTGAGAGAAGAATGGGATTCCGGCAGGGGAAGAGGCACGAAACAGGTGAATTTCCCCCCCCCAGGAAGAACACGGGGAGAGATCGACCCGCAGAAAGAATTACAGATGGTGAGGCCTACTTCGTCTCCTGTGATTAACATCTCTAAATATACTCCTAAGGAGGAAGAAATGAGAGTGCTCAGCGCGGTTTATCATTTGTACCTACCGCCATACCGAACGTCTTTACCACCTTGGCTGAACTTCACAATTTTTTCAGAAAAATTAGACTCAGATACTTTTTCAAAGATAGACCAATCCAACGACTCTCCTCCACTACTGGCCTTAGAATTCTATCAACCTTTGTTCCCCTACCTACGCCATGACCCAACGCATCCTGGCCTATGAAAGCCTTGTTTTACGTGATGTAAAGAGGATCCTAGATGAAAGGAAATTCATCAAATACAATATCAGCAAAGCAGAAAAACTTGCTCTAATAACCTTGAAAGATAACAAGACTGTGGTCGTGAAACCCGCCGACAAAGGCGGTGCAATTGTGGTTCAGGACGTGGATAACTACAAAAACGAGATCCTGAGGCAACTAGGAGATGGAATCAGCTATAGGAGACTGCCCGGTGATCCGTCGAAAGAATTGGCAGGGGAGATACTTAGAACAACACTAGAGGGCTTGGATCAAGGTTTTCTATCCGACCAAGAGTTTCGATTTCTAAACCAAAAAGACCCACGGATACCAACAATTTACACCTTGCCGAAGGTGCACAAAGATCTAAACCAACCACCGGGACGACCAATCGTCTCCGGCTGCGGCTTTATACTGGAACCCCTATGTAAATATATAGACTTTTTTCTTAAACCACTGGCCGAAGACACTGCAACCTACATCCGGGATACAACACATACTATCAACTTAATAGACGGATGCCCTTTTGACTCAAAACAAGAACTACTTGCGACATGTGACATTGTGTCGCTCTATACTAGCATACCCCAAGAAGAAGCACTTGTTGTGGCCACACTCGCGCTGAACAAAAGAGTGGCACCTGTCCAGGTTCCTACTTCATTCATCATTTCACTCCTTAAAATTGCCATGATGAAAATTTTTTTCATGTTTCAGAATTTTTTCTACCTTCAGACCAAGGGGGTGGCTATGGGGGCAGCATTTGCGCCGGACCTAGCCATAATTTTCATGTCAACCTATGAAGAAACATTCGTGTTGAATGATATCAATCCCTTTAGACCCAATATAGATGATATTCTCTTAATCTGGACGGGAACAGAGACGGAAATTAATGATTTCTTCATCTGGCTTAATAGGAGGTCACAAGATATCCAATTTACCATTCAATTTGATAAAAAATCTATCAATTTTTTGGATATCTCCATCATCGCCGAGGAGGATGTATTACATACAACCCTATTCAGGAAGCCGACAGAGAGAAATTCATTACTCCAATACTCCAGCCATCATCCACGAGGTCTGAGGGATAATCTGCCTTTTGGGCAATTCCTGCGAATCCATCGCAATATCAGCAAGAAAGAGGACTATATGGAACAATCTGAAAACCTTATGGCACGACTGATAGAACGTGGCTATCCGGAGCGCCTGATCAGAAAAGCCATGAAGAGAGCATGGTTCAATCCCCGGGAAGTCTTGCTACAGCCTAATGAGCAAAAACGAAATATTGAAAAGTGCCTGATCTGTGTAACAACTTTCTCGACTCAGAGCAACTCAATAAAGAAAGCCATCAATAAACATTGGAATCTAATTTCAGAGGACCTTGATAGCAAAGACCTACCACTACACTCCTTCAAAAAGGCTAAAAACATTCGTGACCACGTAGTCTGCTCACTCCTTGATACCGTGAATGAACCCACTATCACCTCAATGTGGAATCTCCCACCCATTGTTGGTCACTTTAGATGTGGATGCTGCAAGGCATGCCCTGCGACCATACAGACTAAGGAATTTATTCACAAACAGCTACGAGTAACACTCAAGTCACACACTAACTGCAACACCACCAACGTGGTATACTGCATTATATGTCCATGTGATTTACCCTATGTTGGACAGACACAGCAACGTGCCAAAGGGAGGTTTCTTCAACACTGCAGCAGGGTCAAGTGTAAGGTACAAGGAGCTCCCATGGTAGAACATTGTATCAAAGAAAACCACTTACCGGAAAGCCTGAGGTGGGTCATACTAGAGCAGGTGAAACTCGGCCCAAGGGGTGGTAATATAGCCCTTGTTCTGAATGTCAGGGAACTGAAATGGATCAATTTTTTCGACTCTCTAAAAAATGGGTTAAATGAATCTGAAAACACCTTTGCTCAACTGGCTAATCTCTAACTTTCAATCTATCATCAGAAATCTGTCTTCGAGCCTTGACTTTATTCTGTGTAGCTGTCATGCATCTAACCGCCCTGTTGGCAGGTTCATGCGGACAAGTGAAACTTTTTATCTCTATTCTATTTTTGACTTTAACATTTGGATTACAGTATAACGTGCATTTTCAATCACATTGTTGGTAGACTAATGCAGATAGGCAATCTAGAGATATATCTTTGACTGTTTCATATTCGGAATGGGTTACGCATCTAAACCGCCATGTCCGGCTGGTTCATGCAAGAAAGTATCTTTGTCAAAATGCAATGTATTACCCGGAAAGGTCCCACTCCGTCCCAAAATCATTCCATAGAATCTTTTTCACTTCATTCCAGTTTGGATGCATTTAACCACCATGTCGGTAGGTTCATGCGGCCAAGCACCAGGATATAGGGTGGCCTTTTGCTGACATGCATAAACACAACAACTCGATGACTCCTTACACCAGGATGGTAACCTGGCAACCGCTGTGTAGTCTTTTTTCCATCTCGATTAGTAGCATACTTAAGGATTACCACGCCCCCTCCCGTCTTACTTCCTGGTTACGGGAGACGCCATCAACCTCGAGACTTCCCTGTCGACACGGCAAGACTTGTGCCTACGGGTAAGCTTGTCTGCGAACTCTTTATCCAATTTTCACTTGTCCATTAATGAATAGGGGACGGACAACTCATTGGTCCTTCATTCCCTTTCTTAGATACGGACTGTTGAACTAGCCCAGCCGTTCTTTGAAAATAAGGTAAAATCCGTATCTTTTCCTTTTCCGACCCTCTGGTAGCCATTGAATTGTTTCCACATAACGATTCTGACCTTTCCCTCACGATCTTTTGATCCCCTCAGATTATAATCCGCAGTCATTTTTGATCACTCCTGTCACCCTCCGACCTGTAATTTACAGCAGGTAAATATGTTGCACCTTTGCAGATATTATGTTGTCATGGTCAGCCCTCAGTGTTTTTAACGTTGTTCCAGGGCGGCACTTTCCGCTACGGTTTTGATAGGGACTCGCAGCCCTCGATGAATAAGTAGTTTTGACTTTTAATTTTTCTTCAACCCTACGAGGTTTGCCCACCCCCCACCCCCATATGTCCTGAAGAAGACCCGCACTGTAAGGATCAACTATCCTACAACACCTTGGGTCGAAACGTAGACTGTTATCTACCCTTTTCAACTCCTACCACCAGCGTGATTTATACGGCTTCATAGGAGTTTGACTACCCAATAAAATTCCAAAACTTTTGTACACTGTATGTGACCCCGATTGATGGGGATCATTTAGAATTTATACATGAATTTCAATGTATGTTCTATGTCGTAATTGAATGTAAAGTGAGTCACAATCTTTTTGTTAAACTTTACTTCGTTCCCCCCTTCCTTCTCCTTCCTTCTTTGGGCACACGAACAAATGATAATCATCTGTATATTTTGATGTTTTTAAAAACAACTTAACTATGATGACATGAATGCATGGTGAATAAAACACTGCATTTCTAGAACAGTTTTGATTCTTTTTTTGATTTTTCCAAAAATTTCTTGAATTTCCATGCTCTTCACTTACTCCACACCTGTTGGGGACCCCTCTGATGCTGAATTGTGGCTCGCTAATGTGAAGCCTAACTCCATCCTTTTTTCCCCATTGCACAGACTGAAACCCGGCCTGTAATTATTCAACGAAAAACAGGAAGTGATATAATATTACAACACCACTGATAAATAAATATAAGGTATGTAGGCTGTGGAGTGCAAAAAGTCACACTTTGATTTTCCTAGTAGACAGTACAATATTTTTGAAAGTGCGTACTCTGTCAGAGTCACCTTTTGAAGGATAAATAAGTATGGGCAAATTAATGTAGCGGATCTTTCCCCTCAAGCTAGGTGTCCTGTAAACTGTGTTTTAGAACAAAATTAGATCTTCCCAGCAGTGCTCCCACCCAGACCCTTACTAAAGCCAGTCGCAAAAATGTAGAAGACCCCCAATCAAATCTCAGAAAACTAGGCCTAGCAGAAAACTGGTGACAAAACGTACTTTGAAAGTAAAAGTAGGCCCAAGTACCCCCTTACCCACCGTGGATTGCATTCAAACCACTTGCAAGCAACCAAGCAAAAGTATCCATAGCCAGCATCGCTCCAAGACTCGAAAACCCCCCCACCCAAACACATGCAATAGAAACACTGCTAACCCTAACGAACCCTAAGTTAAGAATAGTGGCAAAGGCTTTCTTTAACTATGCCAAATCCCCCCTTTCCCACCATGGATTTTCTTCAAATGACTTGCAACCAAAATTACACATTCTCACGAGTGCTCTAAGACCCCAGAACTCAGTTGCAAAAATCTAGAACACCCCGAAACACATGCAATCCTGCTGCTAGGGCTAACCCTAACGAACCCTAAGTTACAAAAAGTGCCAAAAGGCTTTTCCGCGAGGATTTTGTCCCAACCACTTCTACCCGGTATTAGACCTTCCCAGGAATGCCCCAAGACCCGCCAACCCACCCGCCAAGAAGCATAACACCCCCAAACAGGCCAAAAGCAAAATCTCATACTTGCAATATTTCTCGGCCTTCGGTCCAAACGCGCTGCGTAGCTAGGCCATAAGTCGGGGTTGCCACCACGGATTTCCTGAAAAGCAAATGCAATCAAGATTAGAGTGTCCCAGCAGTGCTCCCAGACCCCAAAACTCACCCACAAACACCAGGAAGCCCCCCAAACAGGCCCCCGAAAACGCTACATTGAGCAAAATGTCAGAAATAGCAACAAAAAAAATAGACGTGGATTTTGTCCCAACCACTTTTATCCGGTATTAGAGCTTCCCAGCCATGGCCCCAGAGCCGTCAACCCAGGAGAAAACGAGTAGAAGACCCCCAAACAGCCAAAGAGCAAAAGTACAAAAATGGGGACTTTGTCATTTTTTTCCAAATTTCCCAAATCACTCAGCGCGCACTTTGCAGCTAGGCCCTAACTCCCCTCTGCCACCATGGATTTGCTTCAAACCTCTTGCAAAGTAAAGTATATATAGCCAGCAGTGCGCCCAGACCCCGAAACCCACCCACAAACACCAGGAAGCCCCCCAAACAGGCCCCCGAAAACGCTACATTGAGCAAAATGTCAGAAATAGCAACAAAAAAAATCGGCCTGGATTTTGTCCCAACCATTTCTACCCGGTATTAGACCTTCCCAGGAATGCCCCAAGACCCGCCAACCCACCCGCCAAGAAGCATAACACCCCCAAACAGGCCAAAAGCAAAATCTCATACTTGCAATATTTCTCGGCCTTCGGTCCAAACGCGCTGCGTAGCTAGGCCATAAGTTGGGGTTGCCACCACGGATTTCCTGAAAAGCAAATGCAATCAAGATTAGAGTGTCCCGGCAGTGCTCCCAGACCCCGAAACTCACCCACAAACACCAGGAAGCCCCCCAAACAGGCCCCCAAAAACGCTACATTGAGCAAAATGTCAGAAATAGCAACAAAAAAAATCGGCCTGGATTTTGTCCCAACCACTTCTACCCGGTATTAGACCTTCCCAGGAATGCCCCAAGACCCGCCAACCCACCTGCCAAGAAGCATAACACCCCCAAACAGGCCAAAAGCAAAATCTCATACTTGCAATATTTCTCGGCCTTCGGTCCAAACGCGCTGCGTAGCTAGGCCATAAGTCGGGGTTGCCACCACGGATTTCCTGAAAAGCAAATGCAATCAAGATTAGAGTGTCCCAGAAGTGCTCCCAGACCCCAAAACTCACCCACAAACACCAGGAAGCCCCCCAAACAGGCCCCCGAAAACGCTACATTGAGCAAAATGTCAGAAATAGCAACAAAAAAAATCGGCCTGGATTTTGTCCCAACCACTTCTACCCGGTATTAGACCTTCCCAGGAATGCCCCAAGACCCGCCAACCCACCCGCCAAGAAGCATAACACCCCCAAACAGGCCAAAAGCAAAATCTCATACTTGCAATATTTCTCGGCCTTCGGTCCAAACGCGCTGCGTAGCTAGGCCATAAGTCGGGGTTGCCACCACGGATTTCCTGAAAAGCAAATGCAATCAAGATTAGAGTGTCCCAGCAGTGCTCCCAGACCCCGAAACTCACCCACAAACAGACGGAACCCCCCCTAAGAGCACCTCAAAGGCAAGCAAGTCAGCAAAAACACTAAAAAATTTGCGCCTCGGATTTGGTCCAAACCACTTTTATCCGGTATTAGAGCTTCCCAACAATGGTCCCAGAGCCGTCAACTCACCTGCAAAGAGGTAGAACAACACCCCCACAAGTGCTGAGTCTTTCTTCATTGGGCGTAAACCAGCCCTCTGGTTTGATGGAAATAGGAGTCTGGAGGAGGAGGATAGAGGAGCATGTTCTTCTGAACTTGTGAACCTGAGGAATGCAGACTGCGGCAACTTCAAATCAATTAGCAAACCAGTGAAGACAGTTCTGCTGATGGGCTTGTTTTTGTGATTATCTGATTAAAGTTTGAAATATATTAACTGTGCACAACAAAGAAAGACAGACACACAGGAATAAAAGTGAATAAGGACGAAAAAGAAAGTATTGATTCGTTGTCTCATTTTCAGGGCTCGGTATCACGGTCCAGGAATGAGAATAAGGCTTCGTCATCATACTCTGCGAATTCAGGCAGGGTGATCTCAGTGTCACCTGACAGAGTAGAAATTCCCTCATCTATGTTTCTGGCCACCTCGTCTTCATCCGGCGCGCTTTCTCGTACTCTGAAATCTGGTGGTATGAGGTGCTGATTCATCTTGATCATTGTTAACCTCTCCACATTTTTGGGCGAGAGGCGGCTCCGTTTGGGAGTTACAATGCCACCAGCAGCACTGAAAACACGTTCAGAAGACACGCTTACGAGTGGGCAAGACAAGTAGTTTAAAGCCAGGTTGGTGAGCTGTGGCCACAATTCTTTTTTCCCATGCCAATACGCCAATGGGTCAGAATAAACATAGACCTCTGTTGAGTCATTCAGATAGTCCTTCACCATCGACTCAAGGTCCTCATCCAAGGTTCCTCCACTTTGCTTAGCTGTTGCTGTGCCTCTGACCTTTTGAGAACCAAACCCACGCAGAGCTAGCCAATCCTCTTCAGCCTCCAATGTTTCTGTTGTGTATGGTGCAGATGATCCGGTTGCCGGTGTCTTTAACGGCTGAGAGGTCACTTGTGCCACAGCCACAGGTGCAGAAGTGGATTGTTTTGACTGGGGATGGCCTGCTGATGTACTGCCATTTCCTTAAATTTTCTGCCGTTCTCTTTCAAACCTCTTGGCTGACAAGGCTAGCCAACGTTTGTACTTTGGAACATGTTCATCATCAAAAGGAAAGAATGCTTGGCCTGCCAGCGCCTTTTTGTAGCGTGGATCCAGAATAGTAGCACAAATGTAATGCTCTTCTGAGTGGATCATTTTAAGACGTTCATCACCTTGTAGGAGCTCTAATAATTTCTCAGCCAGAACAAATGAGTCTTGGTTTTTTACATCATTTTCAAACACAGAACACACCTCCTTCAGTTGGTGCTCCAGCATGTACAACAATGGGATAGCTTTTCCCAAATTACAGTCCTCCTTGCTGACTGCACGCGTGAAGAACTCAAAAGGACGAAGCATGCGTGTCAGGCTTTGAACTATGTTCCATTGCGCCGCACCCATCCTCAGGTCCTCCTGAGCTGTACCCTCTGTTAAGAAATATTGATCGAGTACCGTATACTGCTCATACAGACGCTCAAGCATGTAGAAGGTTGAGTTCCAACGTGTTACCACCTCCTGGATGAGTGCTTTCACTGGCATTTGACGTTGATATAGCAGGCTCCTCAGATGCTTCCGGGCCTTAAAAGAATGGCTGAAATGGTTGCACATTTTTCGGCAGGTGTCCAATACTCGCTGCACTGCCTTTATTACCCAAGAATTTTTGGACAACCAGGTTTATACAGTGCGCCAAACACGGCACTCTGAAATAGTGACCCAGCTTCATGGCCTTAACTATATTGGCGCCATTGTCCGTGGAAACATAACCAACCTGGCGTTTTTTTGGGGACAGCCAGTTAAGGACCTTTGTGTTAAAGACATCCAAAATGTTTTCTGCTGTGTGACGTTTCTCCAAACCAAACATGGCTAGTGTTGCATGTTTCCGAGCAGCTTTAAAAACAATGTCCGGGTCAACACCTGTGTTTAGCTTTGCTTTAGCCCCTGAAAAAGAGACCCAGTGTGCAGTGATGCACATGTAATCAGCGCCTGCGCCACTGGTCCACATGTCTGTTGTCAGATGTATAGTGTGAACAGCACTCTTCTGCAAAGCTGCCCCAATCACCTCCAGAACATCTTCATGTAGTGCTGGAACCGCAACTCGGGCAAAATAGAACCGGCTAGGAACCTTCCATTTAGGGCAGAGCGCTGCCACTAATTCTAGAAAACCAACCCCTTCTACAAAAGAAAAAGGGAGAAGGTCCAGAGCTAGCATTTTAGCCAGCTTAGTGCTATACAGACGCGTCAGTGGGTGGTTGCGTTCATATTGCGCTTCTGTAAAGAACATCTTTTTAATGTTGCCCTGGACCAAGGATTTACGGGATGATGATGATATCTTCGACCCAGTTACGCTCGCTGATGAACTTTTCCGCCTTGATGTCTCACTCTCTCCCACACTCTTAGTGTGGCTCACATGGGGTGTGCTGCTGACAGGGGTACTGGGTGTAAGTGAAGTGTTTGAATTGTCTTCTTCCTCCTCGTCATCATCAGATGAAAAATCAACGTTTTCATTACGTGCAATTCGGGCTTCCTTGACCGCCTCTAGGTGCGCAAACCATTGGACAGGGTGCGCTCTCCTAAGATGACCTCTCTGGCCTCCGGTACCATAGTTGGTACCAAACTTACCACGACTAACTCGAAACTTACACATGCTACAAATGGCTATGTTTTCCATTCTTGGGCAAACACTAAAGAAGTCCCAAACTGGAGACTTGAAATGTCTTTGGGGGCCGGAGGAGGCGGCGATACTGGTGGTGGTGGTCCTGCTGCTAATGCCAGATGAAGTGGAGGATGTGGATTGCCGAACTTCAGTACGTTTTGTACTTTCACCACCACTAATTGAGGTCGAGGTGGATGGAAGTCCCTTCTTGCGAGGAAGAAATATGGAAGCGGTAGGTGTTGGTGTACTAGTTAACTCCAAATCCAATGATTGTTGTGTTTCCATTGACTCCTCGTCGACATCATCATCATGCTCAGCAGCTTCTCGGGATAGGGTCAAAATGTCTCTTTGCTGCATGCCCGCTGGGGCTGCAGTGACCTTTATGATGACTGGCTCGTCGTCGTGAGAGGCTTCATCAGCAGTAGTATGCGTCACTTCTTGTTGAGCCTCATCACACTCCATAGCTATGAGTTTTTCGACGACCTCCTTTTACGCTTAGGTATCTTTGTCAGATCATGGTGTGCCTCACTCTCAGGCTGCCGTGGTGGTACCCATTCGTCATCCAGATCATCAGTAGGAGGTGAGCTTGAAGAAGATGTAGACACCCCCCTTGATCTTTTCCTTGCTAGGGATGTGGAAGACAATGAATGATCATCAGGAGGTGTGGCTTCCTCAAATGATACCTCGGTCTGATTGTCAATTTCCTGATGTGCCCCTACTTCGGGAGGAACAACTATTGTGGGCACTTGTGACCCTCCATGCACCTCTGCTTGCGCATCTCCTTGCGCTGCCTCTCCTTGCACATGTACTTGGGCTTGTACTACTTGCACATGTTGTTGCGGCTGTGGTTGTTCAACACTTGTCGGATGAGTTACAACAACCTGTGTTGATTCAGGGACATTGCTGCTACTTTCTTGCGATGAGCCAACATCACTGGTCGATGGTGATTGGAGAAGTACACTGACTGCCTCTGAAGCACTCAAGGGCTTTGACTTAAGTTGGCGTGGTGGTGGAGGCACTGAACCCAATGGAGCGGGGGTGCTGCTCCCAGCTTGGTCCCCAGCAGATCCTGCTGCTGCAGGCGTACTTTTTTTTTTGCTCCCAAAAAACGTGGCGGTTGGCACACCAGCCTCCTTGGTAGCTTGCTTCTTCTGCTCCTTACTAGCAACTTTCTTGCTAGAGGAGCTACGGAGACCTTTTTTTGGGGCCATCTTCTTCAGAGCAGGTCAGACAGCAGGCCGCAGTTGCACGAATTGTAGAGTTGTCTGAGGCCAGACGTGACGTCGCGTGACGTTATGCTGCACACACACACCGCTGCAAGACTTCTTCCTGGCACTGGTGGTTCTCTTGAGTCTTGTGCACCTAAAAACAATGGAAGACAGAGGAACATCAGTTCAGTTATACACCCCAAAAAAATCGAGAAAAAAACCCAGAAAAATCAGCACAATCCCATTCCATCCATGCCCTCCATGATGTTTAAGTTCAAGACACCCCACAGAAAGACTAGGCCCATGCTAGACTCAAATATCCCTAGTGAAAAGGCCACAAGTACAGCCCCCAAAAACGAAAATCACTGAAAAATCAGCACAATCCCATTCCATCCATGCCCTCCATGATGTTTAAATTCAAGACAACCCACAGAAAGACTAGGCCCATGCTAGACTCAAATACCCCTAGTGAAAAGGCCACAAGTACAGCCCCCAAAAACGAAAATCACAGAAAAATCTGCACAATCCCATTCCATCCATGCCCTCCATGATGTTTAAATTCAAGACACCCCACAGAAAGACTAGGCCCATGCAAGACTCACTACCCCTGGGCATAAAGGTTGAAAAGTAGGCAAAATGGTTGCAGGCCTAACAACAATGCCTGCATTCAAAATGGCCACTTGCCTCCCAGCACATGGCCAGGCCCTGTAGCAGCACTCAAAATGGCCCCCAGCCACATGGCCTGTCCCTCCCCATGAACACCCCCAAAAATCGAAAAACACTGAAAAATCAGCACAATCCCATTCCATCCATGCCCTCCATGATGTTTAAGTTCAAGACACCCCACAAAAAGACTAGGCCCATGCTAGACTCAAATACCCCTGGTGAAAAGGCCACAAGTACAGCCCCAAAAAACGAAAATAACTAAAAAATCAGCACAATCCCATTCCATCCATGCCCTCCATGATGTTTAAGTTCAAGACACCCCACAGAAAGACTAGGCCCATGCTAGACTCAAATACCCCTAGTGAAAAGGCCACAAGTACAGCCCCCAAAACGAAAATCACTGAAAAATCTACACAATCCCATTCCATCCATGCCCTCCATGATGTTTAAATTCAAGACACCCCACAGAAAGACTAGGCCCATGCAAGACTCACTACCCCTGGGCATAAAGGTTGAAAAGTAGGCAAAATGGTTGCAGGCCTAACAACAATGCCTGCATTCAAAATGGCCACTTGCCTCCCAGCACATGGCCAGGGCCTGTAGCAGCACTCAAAATGGCCCCCAGCCACATGGCCTGTCCCTCCCCATGAACACCCCCAAAAATCGAAAAACACTGAAAAATCAGCACAATCCCATTCCATCCATGCCCTCCATGATGTTTAAGTTCAAGACACCCCACAGAAAGACTAGGCCCATGCAAGACTCAATACCCCTGGTGAAAAGGCCACAAGTACAGCCCCAAAAAACGAAAATCACTGAAAAATCAGCACAATCCCATTCCATCCATGCCCTCCATGATGTTTAAGTTCAAGACACCCCACAGAAAGACTAGGCCCATGCTAGACTCAAATACCCCTAGTGAAAAGGCCACAAGTACAGCCCCCAAAAACGAAAATCACTGAAAAATCTACACAATCCCATTCCATCCATGCCCTCCATGATGTTTAAATTCAAGACACCCCACAGAAAGACTAGGCCCATGCAAGACTCACTACCCCTGGGCATAAAGGTTGAAAAGTAGGCAAAATGGTTGCAGGCCTAACAACAATGCCTGCATTCAAAATGGCCACTTGCCTCCCAGCACATGGCCAGGCCCTGTAGCAGCACTCAAAATGGCCCCCAGCCACATGGCCTGTCCCTCCCCATGAACACCCCCAAAAATCGAAAATCACTGAAAAATCAGCACAATCCCATTCCATCCATGCCCTCCATGGTGTTTAAGTTCAAGACACCCCACAGAAAGACTAGGCCCATGCAAGACTCAATACCCCCGGTGAAAAGGCCACAAGTACAGCCCCAAAAACGAAAATCACTGAAAAATCAGCACAATCCCATTCCATCCATGCCCTCCATGATGTTTAAGTTCAAGACACCCCACAGAAAGACTAGGCCCATGCTAGACTCAAATACCCCTAGTGAAAAGGCCACAAGTAGAGCCCCAAAAACGAAAATCACTGAAAAATCTACACAATCCCATACCATCCATGCCCTCCATGATGTTTAAATTCAAGACACCCCACAGAAAGACTAGGCCCATGCAAGACTCACTACCCCTGGGCATAAAGGTTGAAAAGTAGGCAAAATGGTTGCAGGCCTAACAACAATGCCTGCATTCAAAATGGCCACTTGCCTCCCAGCACATGGCCAGGGCCTGTAGCAGCACTCAAAATGGCCCCCAGCCACATGGCCTGTCCCTCCCCATGAACACCCCCAAAAATCGAAAAACACTGAAAAATCAGCACAATCCCATTCCATCCATGCCCTCCATGATGTTTAAGTTCAAGACACCCCACAAAAAGACTAGGCCCATGCTAGACTCAAATACCCCTAGTGAAAAGGTCACGAGTACAGCCACAAAAAACGAAAATAACTGAAAAATCAGCACAATCCCATTCCATCCATGCCCTCCATGATGTTTAAGTTCAAGACACCCCCCAGAAAGACTAGGCCCATGCTAGACTCAAATACCCCTGGTGAAAAGGCCACAAGTACAGCCCCAAAAACGAAAATCACTGAAAAATCAGCACAATCCCAATCCATCCATGCCCTCCATGATGTTTAAGTTCAAGACACCCCACAGAAAGACTCAGTCCACCCACCACTGAGTACCCCTGGGCAAAAGGCCCCAAAACAGCCCAAAAATCGAAAATTCCAAAATTGTAGTTGCAGCAACTGTAATGCCCCAGACAAACGTACTTGTAAAATTTCTAATCCAACAGTGATCCAAAGAAAGTCAAAAAGGCCTCAAATCCAAATATCCAGCAGCATCCACAAAAAGTAATCCTTCCAGCTCCAGATCCAAATGAAAAGTGACCATGAGATGGACAAAGCACTGGGAGGAGCCTGCTGGACAGGAACAGGAAGTTGAAGACTGTGGGGCACTTCCTTCCTCCCACCCCCTCTCCCCCTCCCCAAAATGGGCTCCTCGCTAAAAAAGTGCAGGAAAATATCAACCTAAGGAGTTATTCAGATAAAAATCATCATTTCAAGAAGGTTTATGCTGCTTGCTGGTGGATTTCTTGTGCAGAATTGCAAATTTTATATTTTCGCTTGTGCGAGATTGTTGCTGCTCGCCGCATCTCAAATCTCGCAATTGCGAAGTACCGCGAGACGTGATCTCGCCGTACTCGCGTTGACAAACTCTCGCTGTGCAAGTTGGCAAGCCGCGATGACGTAATCGCGCTCGCCAAATTCCCGCGGGATTCCGCAGCAAGATCCAAAATGGCACTCGCAAAATATCGAGAAAAACAACTCGGCAAACGATGATAAACGCCGCGCGCCGCCAAATTGTATCACCAACGCCGCGCGCCGCAAAATTGTATCACCAAGAAAAAAAAATCCGCTGCGTGCGAATTTGCGGATGTTGCGGGAAATTCGCAAATCTCGCGGATTGCAAATTTACCGAAAATCCGCAAAATCCGCGAGCGTAACGGATTTTCCGCCCATACTTAGTCTCGAGGAAGGCAGAGAGTTGTCTGTTGACGCTCTTCTCGATGACTTTGGTTGGAAAGGGGAGGAGCGAGATGGGGCAGAAGTTCTTGAGGTCCGTGGGGTCCACGGTGGGTTTCTTCAGGAGGGAGCTCAGCTCGGCATGTTTCCAGCTCTCCGGGAAGGTGGCGGATGCGAAGGAGCTGTTGATGATGTTCCGGAGCTGGGGTGCGATGATGGAGTCGGCTTTGTTTAAGATGTGGTGTGGGCAGGGGTCGGTAGGGGAGCCGGAGTGGATGGTGTTCATTAGGCGGGTGGTGTCTTCGATGCTGACAGGGGTCCAGGTGCAAAGGGTGGTGGTGGGGGGCACTGGTTCGGTGGTTGGGAGTGTGGTTTGTGTGCCGAAGCTGTTGTGTATGTCGGCGATCTTGCAGTGAAAGAACGAGGCGAGTGAGTCGCAGAGGTATTGCGAGGGTGTGATGTCGTTGTTGCAGGCACTGGGGTTGGAGAGCTCTTTAACGGTGCTGAAGAGTTCCTTGCTGTTGTGGGTGTTGTTGTCCAGTCGTTCTTTTAATGTTGTCTTCTTGGTGTTGCGGATCAGCCGGTGGTGTTTGCGGGTGGCGTTCTGGAGGGCTGTCATATGTTCTGCTGTCTCGTCGTGGTGCCAGGCTTTCTCGAAGGTGCGGCAGGTTTTCTTGGAATTTTTGAGGTTGTTGGTAAACCACAAGGCTTTCCTGCCACCGGGTCTGCTGGGAGGATTCTTCAGTGGTGCGAGTGTGTTCTGCTGTCTCGTCGTGGCGCCAGGCTTTCTCGAAGGTGCGGTAGGTTTTCTTGGAATTTTTGAGGTCGTTGGTAAACCACGAGGCTTTCCTGCCTCCGGGTCTGCTGGGAGGATTCTTCAGTGGTGCGAGTTTGTCGGCGCAGTTGGTGAGCCACTGTGTGAGGTTGTGGGCTGCTTCGCTGGGGTCCGTTGTGTTGGTGGGCGGGTTCTGGCTGAGGGTGGTGGTGAGTTGGTCAGCGGTGATCTTGCTCCAGCTTCTGCGGGGAACCTGTTGCGGGTGGTGGTGGGTCGTGGTTCTTCTGAAGTTGAAGTGGACGCAGCTGTGATCTGTCCAGTGAAGTCCGGTGGAGTGGCTGAAGGCGATGTGCTTGCTGGAGGAGAAGATGGGGTCAAGCGTGTGGCCGGCGTAGTGGGTGGGGGTGTTTACCAGCTGCTTGAGTCTGAGGTTGGCGAGGTTGTCCAGCAGGGTGGCGTGTTGCAGTCCTTGTTGTTCTCCAGGTGGATTTGAGGTCCCCTAGGAGGATGTAGTCTGTGGAGGTGAGGGCGTGCGGACTGACAAAGTCTGCAATGGCTTCGCTGAATTGTGTGCGTGGTCCGGGGGGGTCTGTAGATGAGAGTGCCTCTGAGGGTGGTCTTGGGGTCGGTGTGTATCTGGAAGTGAAGGTGCTCAGCGGCGGTGAGGGTGTCGTTGGAGTTGGTTGTGATGCGGATGGTGTTTCTGTGGACGATGGCGATGCCTCCTCCGGTTTGGTTGACGCGGTCCCTCCGGGTGATCTTGTAGCTGTCCAGGAAGGCTATGGAGATGTCGGGGGCTGAGGAGGCGTTCATCCAGGTTTCTGTGAGGAAGGCGACATCTGGTGATGTTGTGTGGAGGAGGTTCCAGAGTTCGATGGCGTACCTGTGGACGGAGCGGGTGTTGAGCAGGATGCACTTGAGGTAGTTGTTGCTAGTGCTCGGCTTTGCGGGTGCGATGCTGGTTCGGAGGCAGGTGAATGGGCAGGCTTGGCAGGTGAAGGGTCCGTGGGTGCATTTCGGGGTGGCTCGGTGGCAGGCGGGGTTCCGGCCGGTGTTGAGTTCGTGGAGGGTGGCGTTGTCGTAAGTTCGTCGGGTGCGCTGGCAGCGTCAAGGACCAGGGGTTCCGGCAATGGGCGCGGCCCAGGCGCGGACGGGCATAGACGGGCTTGCCTTTGGGGCGCCTTCGACGCACAATCGGCGCGCCCGCTGCGCGTGAAAGCTGCGCGTATGCGCGTGCTCCATATGAGGTGAAGTGGGAGGGAGGAGCAGCTGGGAGGCGGGAGCGGGGCGGCCAATGGAGTTCCAGAAGAAAAAAGAGGGCGGGCCACAAGGGAGCAGCGGTGGGCAGCGAGGGGCACCGATGCCAGGGACGAGCCTGTGGCGCCGGGGCAGAGACGCGCTACAGCTGGCGAGCCGTGCGGCATGGGGGGTGTCCTGGGGTCAGCAATGTTGATACCAGTAGAAACAATGTCAATGTATGCCGCAATCTATGCATGCATAACAATGTCAATATCAGTAAAGACAATATTGATGTACCCTATGACAACTGCAAGCGCAATACTGAGGATGTCAGTAAGAAATATATCAATGACCGGCATGTTAATTGTAAACATTTCAACAAACTCATATCATTGCTGTCAGATTCGCCCAAGCTGACCTTCCCATTAACCCCGAGTCAGCGATACGTGGTCAGACATGCCCTGTGACTCAAACCCGAGCCTACCGATTCACAGGTGACAGGTGGTGTTTCACTTAGCCCATAGACAAACGCGCACCCAGGAGAAACCCTGATTGATCCCACAGATAGGCATTTACACCACAAACAGGTCCAAGGAAATTGGCCTCAATAAAAAAACGTTTGGCCAAAGGCAAGCGTTCCCAAAATACCACAAAGATAGATGGCACATAAAGTTGGGAACACTCCGCCAATCAGGACACAGCATACACACCACACGTAGTGATTACGTGTTGATCACGGCGGTCATCTGGACACAAACACACTGGCCCACACCAGCTCTTCTGAGGCCGACAGTCACCTGTGTCCCCCCTCATCAGATTATTGTTCTTGCTCTTTATGACCAGGCCAAGAATGCCTGATCGGTTTATTGTGCCTCACAAATGGTATAAATGGTAAGCCAAAACTTCTGTACAGTGAGAGATTTTCTTCAGACGCTACTCGGTCGATATGCTCCCGGACGCTACATTTAATTAAACCACCTTGTCCCTATTTTACTAAACGCCTCATCTTTTCATTTTTCAAGGTAAATTCATATCCGAGGAACATGTGTACAAAGGGATCATTCACGGCATGTGTGGTTATCAGTCTGTGTTTCTTTGAGGTTTGCGTTCCCCTCTGTCATTTACGAACCTCCCTGCCCAAGTATCTACCCTGTATCTCGCCTCTCTACCCCAGTGTCTAACCAACTCACATCCAAACTCCTTTTGTGATGTAGCTCGGTACTTACCTGGGGTGACCTCCTTCTTAGTGCAGTAGTTACAGCGGTTTCAAGAGGGTTTGCAGAACATTCATTGCAGAAAAACAGAATTGTTCCACGAGCACCACAGTGAAAGTCTGCGGACATTTCAATTGGTCAGCTGCTTTTAAAAGAAGAAATAAACACAGTAGAATTGTGTATTTAGTCCTAAATTGGAAGCACGTTTAGGGTCGGTTCAAGCAGGCTTCCGACAAAATCCGTAGAGATTAGGACAGCGCAGTGTCTATTTTTCTGTCCGAGTATCAGGGCACCCTTTTCCAGTGCAACGTTCCTCCTACTATTTTGTAAAATTGAAAAATAGCAAATGTCTACCCTTAACATTACATGAACGCATTAACTCTAAAAGTACCTATTACATTTATTTTTAGACCCTAAAAGTGTAACTTCCCATTGATTTAAAATACCTTCTTCCTAAAATGTTCACCGTTCTTATTAGTATTGTAACGTCTTTTTCATGCTCTCTGCCCACTACAGAAACGTGCCTGACGTCATTAACCAGGCAAATAACGCATTCTCCTTAGCCTTTGACTAGAAGCCCAAAGACTCGATAGGCTTCAGGTGAGTCCAGTACAAACCAATTGTTACTAGCTAACTGGAATTACATGTCAGTTATCCGACATAACCTTTGTCCTTGGAAGGGGAACGAAAGAGAATGCGGAAGGCACAAAACTGTTCTCGGTAAGACACGAGTCCCCCAGCAGGTCAGTCGCGGGACTGCAGCCTTGTCTACTGCAGGCCTCACTATAGATTTCTTTGTGGCGATCACGACGATTACATCATGCGGCGGCGGGGTCTTTTTATTCGTTCTTTTGTGTTGACCGCATTCACTTTCATTCCCTTTTTTTTCTCGGCTTAACGGATTGTTGATGAGTGGAGATGTCGAAATCACGTTCTGGATACTTTGTATATGTTAGTCGGGGTTTGAATCATACAGTCAAGCACTTTTCACATTTTCCAGCATTTTGACGGAAATTAGAGCTTTCAATTAAAAGAAAACATTTTTCTTCTCTAAAGTACGCCAGGTTGTCTGCCATTCGTCGTCCTGTTTTGGTGTGGTTTTTCATTCGACTCATTTTTAAGCACCAGTTCGAAGCTTTCGGAAAAAATAATGTAATTGTCCAAGAGTCATGTTCGTCTCTCTTGTAGGTATGAACGGTTGTTTCGTGCCTGGAGCTAGCATGGAAAGATAACTCGGTGGGTTTACGCACCAACAGATATCTTGGTGCATTTGAGACCTTAACAGTTTATACCTGGCAAACAACCATGAAGGAGAGGACCCGATATAAGAGAATGGGCGCCTGTGGTCTTTCTCCCCTGACCTTCTGGTCTCCGGATTGATCTCCTCTGCCCCAGCTCCTCTTGAACGATGAGGATGCGACTTTGCTGCGGACTGCCCTTCTCCCTCTGGACCTGCTGGCTATGTCAGCCCTCTTCCTGGACTTTCGGACTTGGACCTTTGTGCTCCCCGCCATTTTCTCTGTATGACTCGCCTCTTCTTCTACCTTTCTCCTCCGCCATTTTAGCGATCTCTCACCTCCCCCTCTGTCCTTTCGACTTTCCTACTGTCTCTCCTGTTGCCTCTGACACACTCCTCACTGTCTTATTCACCACTATATGCTTCCCTCTCTCGTTTATCTCACGTGCCTGCCCTTCTCTGTGACTCTTAGAGTATATCCAGTCCTATCCCTTCCCTATGTATATAGAGATAACTCTAATCACTGGTATATGCATTAGACCTTTCTACTCTCTACCATTCCTATGTGACTCTTAGAGTATATCCATGTGTATCCTCACCCTATGTATATAGAGATAACTCTAATCACTAGTATATGCTGTAGCCTATGTGACTCTTAGAGTATATCCATGTTTATCCCTTCCCTATGTATATAGAGATAACTCTAATCACTAGTATATGCTGTAGACCGTTGTGCTCTCCACCATTCCTATGTGACTCTTAGAGTATATCCAGTCATATCCCTTCCCTATGTATATAGAGATAACTCTAATCACTGGTATATGCAGTAGACCTTTCTACTCTCTACCATTCCTATGTGACTCTTAGAGTATATCCATGTGTATCCTCACCCTATGTATATAGAGATAACTCTAATCACTAGTATATGCTGTAGACCGTTGTGCTCTCCACCATTCCTATGTGAATCTTAGAGTATAGCCAGTCATATCCCTTCCCTATGGATATAGAGATAACTCGAACGACTAGTCTCCTATGTGACTGTTAGAGTATATCCATGTGTATCCCTTCCCTATGTATATAGAGAAAACTCTAACGACTAGTCTCCTAGGTGACTCTTAGAGTATATCCATGTGTATCCCTTCCCTATGTTTATAGAGATAACTCCTACGACTAGTCTCCTATGTGACTCTTAGAGTATATCCATGTGTATCCCTTCCCTATGTATATAGAGATAACTCTAACGTCTAGCCTCCTATGTGACTTTTAGAGTATATCCATGTGTATCCCCTCCCTATGTTGATAGAGATATCACTAGTATAGGCCTAGAGTATATCCATTTGTATCTCCTCCTTGTGTGATTTTATCTCTTGTACATTTGCAATTTTTTTTTGTTTGTACCTTTTTTGAAACACATGTAATCCTAAGTCTGTATGCTTTCAACTGGTTCTCATGTAATGCAAAAATTTGCAATCTTTTTACGCATGTATCCGTCAGTCCTTATGTTTTCAACTGGATCCTATGTAAAGCGCTCTGACACCTTCGGGTAAAGTTTGCGCTATATAAAATTGCACAAATAAATAAATAAATAAATAAATAAAAGAACATCTCGCCACACATTCGTGGAAAAGTCGGTGATGATTTATGTCAGTCGGTGGTCGAAGCGCATTAAAACAAGCATTGGCAAAGAGACTATGTCGCGGCAATGCCCGAGCTATTGGAGTTGTCACTGTGAATGTCTTTTAGGTGGTTTCCTGTAGAAGTCTGTAAGGTTTGTGAGGCAAGCTTAGATGTGGGCTTGGAAGGCACTTCACAGAAGTTCCCAGAGCTATTACTGAACGTAACTGACTGGCAGGATTTTCCATTCATCTGAAAGAAGGTGTGACTGCCAACAAAGGATTCTAACCAGCACAAATACAAACATTTTTCAAATGCTGTGTGGTCTGTGGGTACTGTTTATTTTAAAAGGGTGATTTACACTTTTTATTTCAAATCTACATATTCAATTCTCATATAAAAAGTGTACTCAATTCAAAAAATCTCTATCCGTAATAAGGCTGTGACATTTATTTTCAGAGAAGTGGAGCATATTTTTAATGTTCATATGTCTCTAAAATTCTCTCCTCCCAAGATGATGACTACATGTGGCAGTGGGCTGTTGCGCATGTGCTATGGGGACCCATCATCTAACATGGCGGCTCCATCATCTAACATGGCGGCTCCCACTGAATAGCGGGAGGTAGAAAGGATCGTTTGGACTCGGTTTCAAGGAATTTGGAGGTGTAGGGTTGGCAGGGTAAGGGTCTGCAGTTACAGAAGTTTACTCTAAGTTTGTCCACGATGCAACAGGAATGGGGGTGGGTGGAAGGGGGCAAAAAATAACAGGGATGGGGGCTGGTGGGAAAGTGAAAGAAGCAGCAGGAACGGTTTATGGAGCGAGTGAAACTATAAGCACACATATCGATTGTTTAAACACAGCTACAAAAATAACTCTGAAAAACAGGAGCAGTGGATGGACACAAGTACTTGGCCCAATCTCTGGAGGAGGGCCAAACTCAAGGAGGGGCATTACGCACGCATGCCATGACAAACTGGAACGAAGGATATGAGAGCGATGTGTAAGCGAACAAATGGTGAGACTGAGAGTGGGATATAGCTCCCTAACAATAAATAACATGTGTTGAAGAGAGAGTGCATGCGCTGTCTAGCCAAGACCTAAGAAGTATGGGATCTGTGTTGCTGTGGACATGGGGGTGGGGACAGTGAGTGTTGAACCAGGATCAAAGGCATGGCTAAAAACACAAAATATTCTGTAACTTCTTTCAGTCTTTCGCCTTCAGGTAACTACATATAAAATAACGCAGAGCTTAAATGGAAAATAAATGCAAGTTAAATTAATCATTTGGAAATGCACCAGTGTACATTATGAAACCTGTATTAGTTGATGCAGTGCAGAGGTCAGTGTCTGTAACCAGAGGACAACAGTATTGAATCCTGGTTGGTGCCGTGGAGAATAGTGGTTGGAGTATGTTTAGTGGTAAGAGGTCCCAGCCTGTGACCAAAAGCACTGTGAATAAAAAGTCATCAGTTTAAACTTGCATTACACACAATATAAGATAGGCTGCTGCAAAATGAGGTAAAATGTTTGAAGATACATATTTCTTCAAATAATATTGATTTTAGCGATACCCAGGCTGTACATAGTGCAATTTTGTCATAACTGTCCTTTAAAAGCACACTTCACAGCTCAGCTGTTAACTCCCTTGCAACACCACTCAAAAAGAATGCATCTGTGTCACCAGGAAGCTTCACATGCTTCCATCATTTAAAGCCAATACTGGTTTCGGGACACCTTTTACATTTGCAGATTAAACAGTTAAGCACATTTACATTTCTTTCAGGCAGCAGGCCCCCTGAAAGCTTGTTTAGCTGTCTGCCCCACCCTCGGTTTTACACCACAGGAGTCTCCCTGCCTTACACTTCAGCTGGAGTATTTCAACTATCACAATTAACCATCCTGGGAAGGTTGTCTTTTCACAAAAAGTATGGAAGAAGTTATTCTTATATTTTAAAAAAGTATGGGCACATGGTGCCCCTCAGATCTTCGCCACTTTGACCACTGATATCAGTGTATACAAAAACCTTCAAAGGGGTGATATTTGTGCATAGTGTACGGTGTCATGTGAATGTGCAAGCGTACCAAAATGCCAGTGTTTAACGAAGCACCTGTCAACTTGTCAAGACAAAAAGGAGGGTGATATTTGTGCACTGTTGCTAACTCCTTGTGCAGGTTATGGAGGTGCTGGTGGATGTTTCAATGATTATTAGTTGTTCCAAAGGCAGACATCATTGGTGCCGTTTGAGTCACAACTGACCAATAATATTGGTGAGAATTGATTATAGACCACTTTACAAGGTAGACAGGAGTGCTCGTCCCAGGGATAATTTCTATTGAGAACATGTGCAATCTAAAGCAGAATGACGATGACTTTAGTGGAGAAGTGTGGCTCACTGGTTAGAGCGGCAGACTCTGAAGCAGAGATCAGGCCCGGGACCAGGGTTCAAGTCCCGACGCGGCAGGGTCTTGGGCTCAATGTCCGCGGACTCGATAATTCTCGAAGCCTATTCTAATCATGGGTCCCACGATGTAACTCTGGGCAATAGCTTGCTTAATCTCCACAACAGCCCCACAACACTGGGATGCCTGGCTTCACCTTGGGGGTGTCCAGTAGGGGCATCTCACGGGAAGAGCCAGGAAGGGTTCCACAGCGTTATACAGCGCTGGGACGCCCGTTGCTGGGGCAGCTGTGCGCTTCACAAGTATACTACATTTACATTTAGTCACTCAGATGAGTTTAGAAGAGGAGCTTGAAGACCTCCATCAAGAACTCTCTTTTTCTGAGAAATGTGCCATGTTGAAGTACTTTGGACAAGCTAGTCTGAATTGTCATGGGCTAAATACCACTGAGCAGGGGTTTAGTGGATTCTCCCTCCCTCTGCAGAAACGTATAGTAAATGCAGTGGTAAACAGTACCTTTTAAAGCACACCAGGTCAGTATCACTATCTATAGCTTCACAAGCAACTTTATTTTAAAGCAGTGGTTTTTAAAACGGAATCAAATGATGAATTTTGAAACACATTTGCTGAATATATTGGTGTATGGAAATATAGGCTACTCATCATGTATATGCACCAGCAAGGGTGGATAAGAGGGCAGTTTATGTTAACAAGTCTGACACAAACAACGTTGGTATGTTAAAAATCTAAGATTGTTACAAACTTTGACATTACAGTACAGAAGGCTGTGCCCTGCAGTCCAGAAAAATGTTGTGTTTTATTGTGCATTTGTCCGGTACTAGTGAAACCTACATAGGATTAGACTCATTTTCACCTATGGGAGATTTGGGATTCTATGACAATGTGCTATGTTTGCACTTAATAAATACATCCTAATTTATATTGCTCTTTTCAACACAACTCAAATGCCTGATTTGGATAAAGCAATACCTATGAGCTGACAATCCTACAGTGTGGTGAACGTGTGACATGCTGGGACCCGCCAGGCATTATAAAATGTCTTTATGCGAAATGTGAATGCCTTGAGAAAGTTACACCTAGTCTTTTTGGCGAGCTTTGCTGTCTTTAGGAAGACTGGTAAGTCAATGGCAGACTCATTGACCATATGGATTAATAAAAAGCTATCAAATGCTTCTGCCGCTAAACAGTCATACTATATTATCCAAAGGGACAGCCTGATAATAAGTCTGATTCTATGCAAGTTCTCAATCAGTAGTAGAATAATTTGCACTAGGCATGTATGCACTTTAGTCTGGAGCTAATTCATTTTTGTGTATTTGGTTAGCTATATTGCACATTGTATTAATGTATTCGTTGTATGTTAAACTTGTATGAAGAGTTTATAAGATTAGACCCGTTAAATTATGATTTTTTAAGATAGCAGAATCGAAGGTACTGATGATGCAACATACCATTAGTGCATTTCATTTAGCCTTTTTTTTTTATTCTGCCAATTTATGATGTCCCGCAATTCAACCATGATTAATATTAGTTTGCAGGCTACTAGCTAATTTGACCTTTGGGTATTGAAATTTATAATGGTGGGTACCTGGGATTTGATATTACACGTGTCTATAATAAGCATTAAAATTATATGCACTTGGCACGTATGCACTTCTGCTCAGGATATAGTCAATTCAGGTTTATTGCTCCAAGTAATATGTTTTAAGTATTTGTTTATCCACTGCTAGTTAATTTCGTATGGGGGGGGGGGGATTTTGATGGGAAGTGATGATTTTATATATTTTTTTGAAGAAGCATCACAAGTCATTTAATGTCACAAATGTGCATTTGATTATGCTTTTTTTGTAACTCTCAGAATTTAGGGAGTTATTTACAAACCCCCTGCGCCTCCAGTGCATCATTTTTAATATGGGAAACAGTGATGTACTGGTAGCGCAAGGGGATTGTAAATAAGCCCCTTAGTCTCTCTGTTTGTAACAAAGCGACATTGCACTTAAATATCGTATAGTCTTTACTGTCTAACTAATATGAAGGAGCAATGACAAATTTGCTGCTGATGTCAATTGCATTTGCTAATATTGTTTGATTATCAATTTATGATTAATTTTTATTGACTGATATCTCTATGTTTTCTCAAATCCTGCCCAATGAAAAATAAACAGAGAAAGGAATATCTATTATGGGCATTCAGATATATTGATATACTGTAAATGCATCATAGGCAAAATTGCACAATGAAAGTAGAATACACCTTAAATATTGGAATTTGTTCTCTAAAGACTTATTTTAAAACCATCAACCAGTGTATCAGACGCAGAGGACGGCATGATGTAACGAGGGACACGTGAAAGACTAACACACATATGTACCGGTGGTCCACCTCCAGGAAACAATCAGGGTTCTTCATATTTAGGGTCAGTGTATCCGGCAAGCAGCATAAAGCTCCAATGCCATATTATATCACAGGACAACTGCCAAATATCAGCACAGTAGTGCCTGACCCACATTATGCTAGCCAGTGCACATTGCTAGGTGCCCCAAATCTTTCATTATGCAGGCACTGTCAAATTCCACATAGCCCAAACAAAACTTGCATGCTTTTCCCAGTTTCAAACAGTGACATAGTGAACACATGATGGTCATATAATGCATGTCGCCCATTTTATTTTGAACCACATCCTTGAAACACACATTGAGACTTTCCTCAATGCCCCTGTAAAAAATGCACCTCTAGCTATAATAATACCCATTTATGGGAGACTAGGGCATTACAAAGGACTAAAAACACTCTTCCACATTCCACAATGCCCAGTATACCCACACTGATAGTGTGCACAATGCCTCAGTAAGCACACCCTCAGATTACACAAAAATCCCACTAACATGTACACAGGACCACAGACATGCACGCATACAAACCCGCTCGGAGCAGAGGTGCAAGCTCCCCTTACACTAATAGGTACAGTGGCGGCTGAAGCAATCCATGACCCTCACAATTTGAACTAAAGCAGGAATGCCATTTTTAATGTAACAATAATGTATTCTAGTTGACACCACACTATCCCAAAACTCCCATCCTACAGGTGTTATCTTTTCGATAACTTTGCAAGTAGGGATACATTCTGTGAACCTGTGGAGCATGCCACACCGACTTTGATCAAATCTAAATAACTACAACGCCTCACATAGTGAAGGGCCTAGCAGATAGTATAGATATGTCCATGAGCAAATAAGTCCATGGAAAATAAAGTCGAATTTCCGATAGTAAATATATCTGATCAAATTCAATCTACTGCTACTGCTTCTTTTTTTATCAGAGATCTCCTTAGACAGTAAGAGATACTCGAAGCAGCCAAGGTAGTCGAGATTTAAAGGCACAAAAATGAAGCAGCAGTACTGGCCTCGTTCACACACACAGAAGACACTGGGAAGGGGAGTACAGGCCAACTATCTCTTACACAAGCAATTGATACCATGTAGCATAGGCAAATGCACAGCAAGCTTCCCGCATGCATAGAAACCATAGCATACTTGGCAGTAGTGCTAACGTTCCTTACATCAAGAGACCCTGCAATGCAGGGGCAGTGCAAGCTTCCCTACCCTTCCACACACATTCAAAAAACATAAACACAAAACAGAATACAGGCAGTAACAGCAGATCCTTTGCTTGGAGCAATACGTCATTTGCCGGCAGTGCAAGCCTCCCTCACATGCCAAAAAGATGCATCCAAGCAGAAGGAGTATACGTTACTAGTAATGCCATCATTCTTTATAAATACATGACGCATATACAGGGTCATTGGGATGATGTGATTATGCTGCAGCTGAGTTTTCTATAGAATTATGGGTTTTCCGCATTTGCCACATAATCCATCATCTGCTGCAAAATCTGCATACTTCCACACAATAATGTGGTTCTACCTCAAGTGGATTAAAGGTTTCTAAAAAAAGGCAGTTTGTGTTCGTGTGTTGTAGATCAGTGGAAGGACCTTCACAAAGGCTGGCAGGTCACCTTTCTATTGCGTATTGCTTTATTTGGGTGCTAAACAAGTACCTAGGAGGAGAAACTTTTGCCCAGTTAGTATTAACATGAACAAAAATGTCAAAATAATGAAGTATTACGATCAGAAAATGTGCCGCATTATACCGCATAATTTGACTTTTGCTACTGCATAATTTAGCCAACACCGCCACATAATTTGGTGCTCTCCTGCCACATTATTCCGATGATCGTGGGCATGTAGCTCGCCCATCATTATTGCATCCTTCCGTCAGACAAACGCATTTGTACTGGCAGGGTAGAAGCTGGGCAAGCTTCTCTCACACACAGGAGTGGCGCAGCACGTTCAAAAGTAACACACGCTTACATAAATAGGACGTTAAAAAAAGCGCACACACCTCTGATGAATAGATAACAAATGTGGCAAAGGCAGTATCAGGCTGCTTTAAAATACAAAAAAGTACAGCACTGATAAAAACGTATGAGGCACTAGTACAAAGCTTTTTGTCTCTAACGCACTTCCCCGACATTCAAACATGCATAGATACGTCACATGAAACGTGGTGAAGTGGAATACTGTGGTGTGGCTGCTCTTTAGCTTGCTCTGCAGGCCCAAGTACTACAGGGACTCAGAGGGCCCAGCTCCAGCAGGGAGGGATGATGCTCTTCCCCTTCTTTGGGCACTACCTGCTGCTGCACACTCTTGTGTGCCAAGGTGCCAAGCATCTTTTTAAGCAGAGAACAGGTCAAGGAAAGAGTCACACGCCCTGTACATACATAAACCGGGTGTTGGTGCCATCTAGTGGCGGACTGTCACTAATACCACTTCGTGGATTAACACAATGGGCCCAATGATTTTCTAAAACAAATACATTTTTCAGACTGGGGCCCTTCAAGTGCAACTCCATCAGAATGCGAGTGAGAGTGCACATCTGGGTGTGTTTAGCATTGAATGTAGATGACAGCCGCAAATTCCAGGTGACTTTATAGGTTTAGGTGAAGAGGCCTCTTCACACCCAAATTGGCTTGAGTAAAGATGACAGGTGGATGAAGGGACCATCGGGATCCCCTCCCCCATGCGCCTTGAGACCCTACGGGTATGTAGCGCGCTTTACAAGTGTCATTGATTGATTGATTGATGCATCACATGGGAAGTGGCGTGTTGCGCCCCTGACCAAAATCACGTTAAAATGGGACGGTGTCTGTAACCAGATCCTAAAAATGACGGTTTCAGTATTTGTTCCAATAACAAAGGATTAACCTGTAAAACACACAAGTTGAGAAAGTACATGTAGGTGACTATAAATCCTGTCATATGCACAACCCACTAGGGCTATGGTTTGCTTTATTAAGTAAAGTTCCTTATGCTTTAATATTTAAACCCCCTTTTACAGGGTTATATTACATAATTTACAAATTCATTGTTAGAAGCAGCTAAACTATAGTCCTTCCCCCATGATATAAGATGTCCACGAATATCCTTAAGCAAAGCATAAAGAAAGAAAAATGCCTTCCTCCTTTAAGCACTCGCGATATAAACTCAAGTTTTTTTGTTAGCAACTGCATTGCAAATGGCGCTGCTCCCCCTCGCATGGTGGCTGCTGCGCCTGCATAAGAAGAAGCACCAAAACACTATCACATTTGTCAAGTAAACTGAGAAGTGTACAGCTGCAGCTTTAAGGCGCTGGACTCGTACACCTTAAATGAACCAGCTACAGAGCAAAGGAAAAAAACTCCCTGGCCCTGGTGGAGCTGCCGTTATTCCTGATGTCATGTTTCAGGTGTCAGTTTGCAAGAAAGACACTGGCGCAGAGCTTGTTGCTAGGACATGAAAAGCAAAGGCTTCTCTAATTGGCTCTCCAGGCACGCAGTGTTCTCCAATCTGGTGCGAGGAGCAGGAACTGGCCAACTGAGACAGTTAAAGTGTTCGCAGTGTCAAGCCTGTGTGAGCTGGAAAACACTTTTGTCTCAGTCTCGCTATAGCGGATCTAGGGGGATTCCCTGATGCAGAACTACTACAAAATATGCAATAGTAGTAAAACCATTTATATAGGGCCTGCATTGTTGACGTACAGAGTAGGGTAAGCAGGTTTGGAACAAAGCATTGTAATCTACCAGCAAAATGTGGATTCAGACATCTCCAGTTTCAATTTCTGGCAAAACCAATTAGAAAGCTTAATTTGAGTATTTTGCGAGATGGATATGTGAAATCATCTCACAGCACCAGTTGCCTTTTAATTCCAATAGTGGTTTACATTAATTGCCCCACCTTAGGTGATTTGGCCAAGATGGAACATGATATCACGACCTGTAATCAGCGGCGGCTCGTCCGCTACGGCGGAGAAGCGTTGCCGCATTCGAAAATAAAAAGATAGCAATATATAATCATTTATTTTTATGGCACTGGCCCAGTTTTGTTTAAGGGGCAGGACTGGGCTGTCATCCACCAGGGAGAGTAGTAGTATGTGCACTTAAGTGTGCATGACGATTTGGCCAGTCGTCATGCGCACTTTGCATGTTCTTCACCCAGACTGTGTTACAGCCTGGGTGGAGAACATGCACAGGAGGCCCATCCCCATCTGAGCAGCGAACCACTGCAATTTTCTTTCTTTTTAATTTTTTTACACACTCCCTCCGACCAACCACCATCGTCCCATAGCAGCCGCTGCTGCCTGAAATAGAGTATAAGGCTGCTTTATTAGGCCAGGCATGGAGTGGAACCTTTTTAACATTACCTCAAGAAAAATTTCACCTCACTAATACATTGAGCGATCTTTCCCCATATATAACAACATTTGCAAACTGGTAAGAGAGAGATTTTGAGGGTAAAAATATAATGGGAATGCATTTTCCTCGTAGGCTTATATTGTAACGGAAGCAATTTTAGGTGGGAAGCACCTAATATAAAGCCATTTTTGACTTAAAAATCAGAAGTCTCCCACCTGAATCGGGTCCATTGGCAAGTATGCTAACACCCCACCCAGCATGAACCCCTCACCCCCACAGAAACAAAAAACATTCAGCACTACCCCCTTCCTTTCATTCATCATCCTTTCACACCTGACCTCCGCATTATTACCATGTGCTCCATGTGCCAAGGCTCCCCCGAGCAAGACCCCCAACCCTTCGGACTCAGTGCCTGAGCCCTGTGTTGTCTGCACCTGTCCTAATTGCGACAACAAGCGGCTCAACTTAATGCCACTAACTTGTCAGGCCCGGTTCCTTGGAAATGATGCTCTCAAGATGCCCTGCCTTTGGCAGTACAGACTCTGAGGGGCATATTACCAACAACTAGCGATAATTTTTGTCTCTAACTTGTTTAGAGACAAAAATTATCGCCGCACATCGGCGATTTTTATCGCAGATAAACCTTGCTATTAGCAAGGTTTATCGCAAATGCGATAAAAAACCGCCGCAATGCATGAATATCGCTGAAAAGTCAGCGATATTCATGCATTATCGAGCAAATGCTCTTAGCCATGTTATCCACCTCCCATTGGATAACATGGCTAAGAACTGCTCAGGGCAGGTGTTAGCTTTTGGAGATATTCGCGCTTAGCGCGAATATCTCCAAAAGTTGGTAATAGGAGATAGCGATGTTAGGGACTGTTTCCAGTCGCTAACATCTTGGCACGCCCACTTTGCATGTCATTAGTGATAAATATCACTGACATGCAAAGCGGGGCCCAAGATGGTCGCTATCTCCTATTAGTTGTCACTAACTGGTGTTAGCGACAGCTTGGTGATAGGGAGATAATTTTATCTCCGCTTTCTTGGCTTTTAAAGCCAAAAAAGCGGAGATAAACCCCCTTGATAATATGCCCCTGAGTTTTATATTTCACCAGAGTATCGATGTGGCTAAACACAGGGATTAGGGTTGGCACTGCAGGGAATGGGACCTGGAAAGGAAAAGGTCAATCAACAATTCTTAGTAGTACATTCACAAAGAATTGGATTTACGATTCTCACAAGAAAATGTTAGTTGTTTCCATTAAAAGAAGAAAGTCCAGAATTAGAATTCCTTATGTTAAATAACACAAAGTGCTTGATATTCCTGAATCAAAAGCTGTAACTGATCTGTTCAAGGTTCATTACAAGTTTCCGAAACAAGTTTGTATATTCAAAAACAAATCTCTCCTGAAGGGGAACAGGAGTTAGTTCCCAGTGCGTCGCTTACGTTGGTGAATTTCATTCACCAACCCCTAGTTCAAACCGAAATGTGCACCAAAACTCACCACCTTACTGAAGTGCTGTTTTTCACTATTGCCCAGAAGAACCCTGTGGGGCACCCATTATTGATTCTATCCTTGCAAAACTGTCGCAGAGCGGACAATAACAACAACATTTTGCAAAGTGAACTTAGCTCTCCTACAGAATGTTCAAGGCGCTGATAATGTGCCTTCGAAGAAGTGTAAATCTAAGCAAAGTCATTTTGGAGAATACTATTCAATACAGGCATGCAAGCAAATGTGTGCCAAATGTCAACATTCAAGAAAGATGTCATGGGTCAAATCTTTTTATTGCATTTCAGTAAAGACAACCAATCAACAGCGAGCAAGGCATCGCTCCATAGGTCAAAACAATCAAATCAAATTCCAAAACAAGTTCCAAGAAATCCGCAACCCCCCACCCTTGCCCTCCCCTGTAGTAATCTCAGCCAATGTCTTCAGATTACTAACACACTATTTACTGTCTGTGGGTTCAGTGGCGTAGCTAGACCTATGGCATCCAGTGGCAGCCTCTGAATTTGCCCCCCCTCAGCCTAGTATAAGAGCAGGGGATTGGCGATTTCATCGGCAGCCGCTCCGAGACAAACGCAGTTAAAAAAACTTGTGTCGTCCGGGGCGGACCCTCCCCCACCGGGTACGCCATTGTGGGTTCCCCCTTGTTGACCCTTTCCTGTCCGTGCTAGGGTTTCAGCATCTGCCAGGTGCAGTAAGCGCAAATATCTAGGGCAAGTCAAATCTTGAAATTCCGTGGCGAAGAGAGAAATGTGTGGTCGCCAGAGCTCTCTGCAGGAGTTGCTGTGGGTGGTGAATGCAAGGGTTTGTTTCTCCAACCCCAATATGTGCCATAAGCGATGTAACCATCCGAGGTGCATCAGGAGTTTGTCAGTGTCCCTATGTGTGAGGATGTTCTGTAGGGCTGATCCTAATGCCAGACCAATGTGCCGCCCACTGCGGGGTTTAAGCAGAAAGGTGAGAGCATTAGGGAGCCCCTGGATAATGTTTGTGGGGAAACACAGTATGTGTGTGTCAAAATGGGTATCTATGTCAGTTAGTATTGTGTCCCAGTACTGGATAAGTTTGGGGCAGTCCCATAGCAGGTGGAGCATTGTCCCAGGAGACGCGTAGCTTCTCCAGCAGTCCACACTATGTGCAAGGTTACGCCTATGAAGGCGCACTGGAGTAAAATACCAATATGTAACTATTTTAGTAATGGTTCTGATGCTGGCTGTGTTATGTGCTGTGTGGTGCACTCTATAGTAAACATCATTCAATTCTTTCTGCGTCAGCATCCTTCCCAGTTAGCTCCCATTGCTTCTGCCCCGAAGACTTAGTTGTCAGGGCAGCTTGTTGCATAACATCATGTAGTTCTGTGATAAGAAGGCTATCTGAGGTATTAGTCACTAACCACCTCTAAAAGGAAGTAAGTTGGTGCTTTGGCCCAGTTTATACAGTCAGGTGTGTAATCCAATATTGCACCTGGAGGTAGGGCATTCTCTGTGATTCTGACAGCGCATAATCTTTATGCAGCTACTCAAAGGGGAGAGGGCCCTCCTCATTGGAAAAGTGGCAGATGGATTGGCACCCTGCTAGTTGCAACGGCTGGAACGTGGCATTGTCAAGTCCTGGTAGAAAGCTGCTGTTGCCAACCATCGGGGTTAGCAGGAAGCAAAACGAAGATAGGCCCTTACGTGTCGCCATCTGATCCCATACCTCAAGAGTGACTTTAGTGACCGGAGAGGAATAAAGGCTTTCTCTCTTTGTCTGTGTCACGGGAGGAGCTAAGAGGTTGAGAGCCTGCGACTTCTGGACATTAATACTAAATCTGGCAGCGCTGTTAAAAGCCTTGATCTCTCCTAGGCCTCAACAGGGTTGTCTAGTGCCACTATTACATCATCAGCATAAAGGCTAACGGTGCATTCCTCCCCCCTCCAAAGCAGATCCTGGTGATATTCAAATTGGCCTGTATAAAGATGTCAGCTTTAAAACGTGAGCATGTAAAATGGTGGTGTTCATGCCCAAACCTAATGTGACCACATTACAGGATGTCTACGATGTGTCAATGTCTGCCTTCAGTGCCGCTACAGGAATGTTGGCAGGTCCTACTGCCATCTAATTTCTCAGATGTTTGGTGGATTGCTGTATTTATTCCTTGGTTGGTCTGCTGCAGTCAATTGGCAAGTCCTTATCAGCTGGCTATATGTCTGCTTGAGACTACGGCATGGGTTAGTTCAGTAGTTCTTCAAAGTGATCCACCCATCTTCGTTGTTGGCCTTCATTACCCATGATTGCCTTCCCAACTTTGTCTTTACCAGGTATTTCTGGCTTGCTGTATTTGCCAGAGAGTTTCCTAGGTATATCATGGAGTTCTTTCAAGTTTCCATGGCTTGCTTCTTCCTGGGCTTCTGTGGCAAGACCATTGATACATTGATTAATCTTCTTCTGTCTGCTCTTAAGTTTCTGTTTGCTTCCTCGTTGGTTTTGGTGTATTCACCTTGAGGCGTTGCTTTTTCTGCTCTTGTTTGGCTGGTGTTGACTACAGCTTTCTTCTTCTTTCTCTCTTGGATTTTGGAGTCTAGGTGGATATTGATTCTTTATGCTGGTGTTTCTTGGGACCCAGTACCTCCTGGCTTCCTAATGGGTCTCTGTTGTCCTCTAGTTCCTGCAGAACTTGAAACATGTTACTGAGGGTGACTGAGTATTCTTAAGCTTACCATGACAAGGTGATAGTCTGATGCCACATACACCCCTCTCATCACTCTCATATCCCTCAGGGACCTCTGGAACAACTTACCAAATCAGAGATTATTGATCGGATTCTCTGTGGCATGGACGGGTGAAACCCACATTGCCTTGTGTATTCTTTTGTGTGGGAATACACTACTGCCTACCACAAGACTGTTAAGGATGCAGAGATTTGCAAGTTTTTCACCATTCTCGTTCATGCCGCCAAGACCATGGCTGCCCATGAATTATTCGTACCCAGTGTTGTCACATCCAATCTTGGCATTGAGGCCCCCTGAGAAAGTAATCATGTCTTGGGATCTGCTCAACTGGGTTTTGCAGGGAAAATCTTGAAGATGAAAACTCAGATGCAGCTGGAGGCATAAACAAAATGTATGGTCCTTGGATGAATGCAGCAGTCCTTGATTTTTCAGAAGACCTTGTGGAACACATGTCTCTCAAAGCGATATGGTTCCAGTCAGTGCCTTTTGAAATATAAATTTACTAGTTCAGCTTGACAGAGCAGTGACAGTGAAGGGGTGAATCTAAGACAAACATTGTGCAGTCATTACTCTGCTAACATAGAAATTCAAATACGACCACCCACAGTTTTTTGATTTTCACTGGACAGCCCTTCACTGCTTTAAGCAGTCATTGTTCTTAAATAAATGCAAAAAGAACAGATGATGGATGGAATGTTGAACCAATTGAACATTCACCCTCAGTCACAGATCTGGTTTAAATTCATAGTTTTTTTATGCATGCCACGCCATTCCAATTTAGACCCAACCATATGCAAATCTGTCTAAACCCTGCTCCATATGGGAACAGTCCAGCCCGAACTGCCAGGCCAGGTCCTCCTTGGACCAGAAACAAGCACCCTGGGACCAGTTTCGGGGTGTTACCCCTCATCAGTCAGTCTAACTTGAATCTGGTGGTGCTCAAGACTGATTTGCATTTGGCTGGGTCTGAACTGGGTTGTCGAAGTGAGCAAAATAACAATGGATTAAAACCAGATCTAATAGTGACTGGGGGCGAGTGTCTGAAAATGTCAGCACTCTGACCATCATCTTGTTGTGTTTGCTTATTTTGCCCTAAGCTGGCAGGATATGCCCAGACCTGGGTCCCTTGCTCACTTTGCTACTGGATTCAAGGTAGACTGGCTGATGAGGAGTGTTACCCTGCAACGGTTCCCATTATGTTTGTTTACGGTCCATGAAAGACCTGACTTGCAGTTCAGGCAGACTGTTCTCATGAGGAACATGGTCAAGACTGATTTGCATTTGGCTGGGTTTGAACTGGGGTGGCAAAGTGAGCAAAAGAACGATGATGGATTCAATCCAGATCTAATACTGGAGGTGATTGTCTGAAACGTTTCAGCACTCCGTTCATCATCTTATTGTGTTTGCATTGTTCTTAACCTCATCGCTGCTAAGGATATTTTCCTCTTGTGCTGCATTTTCAGAATTGGGTGTGGTCATGATGGAACGGTTCCGTCATCAGCACAGCTCCCCCGTAGCTGATGACGGAACCGTTCTGTCATCAGCATGGAAGGGGTTAAATAACCTGTTTATTTGATTGAAAAACTTTGGGTGTCCTCAGGTGTGACAATGGGTCTGCTCTCTAGAATTATATAAATCTGAAAATCCTAAAGTCCAAATCCACTATCTCTAATCAAGCTAATTTTATTTTCTGAAGTCTCAGCATTTTTGAAGTTTCAGCTAACTTGATTGCAGACCCAGCTTGCATTTAACCAGCAATAATTCCTCTCATCTATGTTCTTTACAACTACTATTTCACTGCTGTCAGGAACCGTCCTAATCCTCACCATGGTCATGCCACGTGTGTACTGTTGTAACTGAGTACACTCACTAGAATCCCTTTCTCAAAACTCTGGAAACTTAAGAACTATTCAAGTTCACTTGTTGTTTGATCTAAAACATCATAATTACATCACACCTGCCCTGAAAACCCTATATTGGCTAACACTTAGGCACTCACATAACTTTACTGAAAAAGGATTTCTCCCCTACTAATCAACAAGAAACCTCTGGCCAGCCAATCGGTGCCTACTATTGACCAGTCTGTTAAGATATGAACTGTTATGGGACTTATCTCACCGCATCCTGGACTCCTCCCAGAGGAGCTTACCATCTTGACCACTTGGAATGGGAAATGACTATTTCAGATTCAGAAGATCATTAAAGGCTCAACCTTCAATCTGGCATTTGGTTAATCATGTTTCCCTTGCAACACCCTTCCCTGTTAGATCCCAAAGAATTAGCTGGTAAGATGCCAAAAACTGGCTTTGTCTTCCTCACCCAGGCTTTCAGGACTTTCTCCTCTTCTACTTTGTTTTCATGCTGCAGGTATATGCGACAATGGCTAGTTATCGCTAAGAATTGCCCATCTCTGTTAGATGACCAAATTGGCCCTCTAACACTGGTTCTGTCATAAGTTCAACTTTGCTTATCACAATCTTCCGTTTATGTTCCCACCCAAAGTCCTCTATGATTACGGCAGTGTGAGGAGCACAACTTTACAAAAAAAACACATAACATGAAAACGTTTTTTTTACAAATCTCCTTGAGCGTGTGGATTACTCATAGCTCCAGGGAGTCCATTACTCGTTATCATCTCTTCTTTTGCAGCTTGGTCATTCTTTGTTATTTTCCCTTCTCAGGTTATGTTTCTTTTCAAAAGTGGTTTATTTTTTTAACACCCATAGAAGAGTTTTCCATGGCTTTGACTTCATTTGTTCAGAAAGAAGAACAACTGGGAATGGAGTTCCCATGTTTGTCTTTAAATTCAGACCCACGTAGGAAGAAAAATTGTAAACATCGTTTACCCCGAATCCAGAACACCATGTGCAATTACAACGCAATTGTTACAACAACTGTGTTGTTACAACGCATGCCATTACTCCGCAAGTCAGAACAACGTCTTGCTCTAGGGGTCAGAAGGTGTTGGATTTAAAATCCAACACCTTCCCTACTGTTGCACAGACTGGAGTTGGAATAATAAATTATACTATTCCAACATCCAGCGCCCCCCCAGAGCAAGTTGTTGTTCGGACTTACGAAGTAATGGCATGCATTGTTACAACACGGTCATTGTAATGACGCGTTGTAATTGCATGCGGGGGAAAAGCATACGTGGTAACATGGCAAATTCAAGAAAAACGTATGGTAAAGCAATTTAACCCATGATCTCATATTTAATATGGAATCATGGCATATCACACACTTACACATTGTGTTGTCCCTGTGTTTAGTATCACAAGATGGCCCACACCGGTGCTTTTGACTTTGCTTTCTTCAGCTTCCCCGATATCATACTGTCCTGGTGCTCCCATTTGGCAGAACTTTGACCCCATCTCTGAAGATGCCCTCCTCAATTGCATCCTCGAAACAAAGTCCTCCAAACATTCTCTTGACTCCATCCCTAGTGCCATTGCCACTGACTTCTATACCCATTCTCTTTCCTATTGGACCACTCTGATCAACCTCTCCCTCTGTCAAGGCTCCCTTCCTGTCTCCTTCAAAACTGGGCAGGTCACCCCGCTGCTTAAAAAACCCACTGCTGATGTGAATGTCCTCAACAACTTCTGCCCCATCACTAACCTACCCTTTCTTGCGAAGATCACAGAAAGATGTGTAGCGAAACAACTCTCTCGTCATATCAAGGACAATGATCTTCTTGACAATTTTCAGTCCGGCTTCATCCAAAACTGCAGCACTGAAACAGCCCTGCTGCAGGTGATTGACGGCGCGCTGCGGATACTCAATTCGGGGGGGGTCTTGTCTTCTAATTCTCCTTGACCTTTCTGCAGCCTATGACACTGTCAATCACAACACTCCCTGCAACACTCTTCAACAGAGAATGGGCATGGAGGGCACTGTGCTTAAATGGTTTGCTTTCTTCCTCTCTGATAGATCCCAAATGATCAAAATAGCTAACAGTCTTTCATCTATTTTGGCTGTAGGTCAAGGTGTTCCTCAAGTCTCTATACTTGCACCCACATTGTTCAATATCTATTTAGAACCACTAGGAAATCTACTAAGTAAATCCGGGATCCACTATCATCTCTATGTAGACGACACTCAAATCTACCTCAAGATTGCCTCCACTCACGATCTCTCCATCCTAAGCTCTACTCTTGACTCCATTCAAAACTGGATGTCAACTCATCAACTAATTCTGAATCCCTCCAAAACGGTACACATCGGTTAGCACGCATTTTTTACAACGCGGTGCTGTCACCACGCTACTTTTACCAGGCAAGTCGTTACAACGACTTGCGCTGGAGGGCGCTCCAGGGTAGTAAATAGTTTAATTTACTATCCAACTCCTTCCCTAGAGTCCACGGGGACTGGAGTTGGAATAGTAAATTAAAAAATTTACTATCCAGCGCCCCTCCACGCAAGTTGTTGTAACGACTTGCGTGGTAAAAGTAGCGTTGTAACGGTACACGTTGTAAAAGTACGTGTGGTACCGACATATATCCCTCCAAAACTGAATCCCTCCTCCTCTCCTCCCCCGGTTCAATCATGGATGGATCAGATGAATCTACTTAACAATAAACCCATCATTGTCGACAGCGCAAAATCCCTTGGTGTCATACTCGACAAAAAGCTCAACCTAATCTCCCACATCAATTACATTGCAAAGTCTGCTCGATACCAACTGCGCCTTCTTTGGAGAATTTGACGTTTCTTCATGGAGCAAGACTTTAAAACCCTGATCCAATCGCTGGTCCTCTCCAGACTGGACTACTGCAATTCTCTTCTTACTGGCCTCCACAAATTCCACCTGTCCCCCCTTAAATCTGTTCTCCATTCAGCAGCTCGTTTCATTTATGGGACCAAAAGAAGCGACCACATCACACCCATGTTATCCACCCTCCGCTGGCTTCCCATCGAGGCAAGATCTATCTACAAGACTGCCTGTATCACCCACAAAACCTTGCACTCCTCATCTCCTCGCTACCTGGTGAATAAACAAACCCTCTGGAGGTTCTAGACCATCACGTAATGCCGAAAATGTACTGCTTGAACCTCCCACTTTCAAGAAGAGAAAATCGATGGCCCAATCCTTTTCAGGCAACGCGGTGAGAATCTGGAACTCACTTCTGCCTCAGCTCAGGACCACCACCTCCTCCCAGGCCTTTAAAACTGACCTCGAAGTTCTACTCCTTCAAAGACACTTCCTAATTTAATTCACGCCCTCTCTATTATCTGAAGAAAGACCTTCCAATATAGAAAATTCTATTCTCAATGACTATGGAAGTGCCTTCCCAGTATGTTCTTGTGGTTTGAGTGTCTGCCATTTATTGCAGTATTATCCTTCTACCTGTGTTTGGTACTCTATTGTAACATGCACACGTCACTTTTCTCTTGTAACACATTGTTTGCTACCTCTTATATTTTTTGTTTGCTTTAGATACTTGCACAAGTGCCACCATTGCCTATGTAACGTTTGTTCTTGTGTTTGAGTGTCTGCCATTTATTGCAGTACTATACCTCTACTTGTACTTTGTACGCTTTTGTAACCTGCACACATGTCACCTTTTCCTCCTGTAATGTACAGTTTGCTGCCTCTGGTATTTTGTTTGCCCACAATTGTCACTTTTGCTTCATGTAACTTAACGTTTGCTTTTGTAATTAATTCACTTGTAATCTTATCCTCATGTATCAATACTGTTCCTATTGTGAAGAGCTCTGACACCTTCGGATAAAGTCAGCACTATATAAAAACGCATCAAATAAAATAAATAAATATTAGCAGGTGATGAATCTCAAGCGGGATTTATTATTAGCAGAGGGGATTACTTTTGGGTATCAGTATGCCATTGAAAATAAAGAGTTTTAAATTGATATTAGAGAAGAACGTGAAACCTGCGTAAAACAAAGTTTATCGATCATAATGAACTTAATTGAAATGTCTCCTTCTGCTCACAGTACACTCATACGTAAGCATCAGCAGTCTTATAACAAACAAGCGTTGGCACAGAAGCAGGTTTCTATCATCCCTGTTTGGTAGAAAAAGAGAGAACTAGAATGGTCACACATACCTACACATGCATGCATGGTACTGTTAACTAACAGGTTTAGAATTAGCAGTAAAAATGCCCCTTGATGGCAGAATACTCAGGTATTTGTAGATACAGGGTCAGGATTAAAGAGGAGCTATTGCATGAATTTTGCTGAATTCAAGTGTCAAGTGGACCTGAATCAGTGGTTTGTATCTTTGGGACCGTAAAATCCAGCTGCGGCTAGCGCACGTAAGACCGGTGGGACGAGCCAGTTAGACAAAACACAGAATAGGTAAAATTAAATAAATAAATAAAACCTACTCCGTCGTCTATCGACTCCCCCCCCCCCACTCCCCCTTCCCCGGCCCCTCCATAAAGCTTGCCTGCACCGCCCACTTCTGCTGCAATGCCCCAGTGGAAGAAAGTAGCAGCTAATAGGAAATAGAAGGATGGTCGGTTTAAATAATTGTATCAGTTTATGCAACACTGAATAAGGTACTGAAGATGTTGAAAATAATAATGTAGTATCCTATGAGGCCTGGATTGGAAAGTATTTCTTTATCATGCCTGCTATGTCTGCTACGTCCTAGCCTAGATCTCTCTACCACTTGTTTTAATCCCTACCAGGTACAGTGCTGCAAATGTCAAATTTAGTTATATGGCCTAGATGTATCATCGTTCCTATTTGCGATTTCTTAATAGCGATTTTTACTGAATCGCTATTAAGAAATCGCATAGTGGGATGTATGTTTAAAATCGTATTTTTTTGCGATTCCTTATTATTCCTAATTTGCGAATTTGCAAGTTGCGAATTCGCAAATAAGGAATAATTTCCCATTCATTCCTATGGGCCAGGGGGCCCATAGGAATGATTGCGAAATAATTCTCAAATTGCGAATTCGCAATTTGCTAATCGCAATTTGAGAATTATTGCAAGGGTGCAGGGGTGTCTCATGGACACCCTGCTGCACCCCTGAAACTTACATGTGTGTGCATATGGCGCACATACATGCCCTACGGGCATGTATGTGTGTCACATGCCACCTTCAAAATTGCTTAATTGTGAATTTTGAAAGGAATTCGCAAATTAACACCAACCTCAAATTGGTGTTAATTTGCGATTTCTTAACCTGAATTCGCAAATTGAAATTGCTTCATACATGGCATTTAAGGAATCGCAAAATTGCGATTCTTTAAATGCTTAAGCAAAATAAGGAATCGCAATTTTTTGCGATTCCTTATTTTGCTAATTTCTCATACATCCCAAAAGATGCAAAATGTCCGTTTGCGATTCGTTAAGGCCGAAATTCTGCGAATTTCGGCCTTAACGAATCGCAAAAGGCTTGATACATCTAGGCAATACTATGAAAGCTTTCTCTGGTAGGCCATGCTTAGGCCCTGTACCTTGCTTGGCCTACTGGAATTATTTGTGATCTCTGGTGGAACGTCTGACGAGACCAATCAGGTGGTGCTAATAGCACGCTCAATTTATGTTCCAGCTTCAGGAAATGTAATGTCAGAAAATAGCTTATTAATTTGAGAAGAGGGTGCCCTACTAGTTTAATAAACATACACTGGCTAGGTCCAAACATAGTCTAGGAGGTTCTCTGTTCGACCACAAGTTGCAATGGAAGGAGAAGTAGACAATTCTCCAGAGAAAGTACATTAATTTCAAGCAGTACCAAACATTGGTAAAGCCAATAAAAGAACCGAAAAAGTGCAAGTCACTTGTAGACAAAATAGGAAAAATGTAATGAGCAAAGAAACGCATCATTAAAATCGCATAAGGAGAACCGTAGTTATGTATTTTTAAAATTTGAGACAAAAAGTAACAAAAAAAAACAGAGTGTGCCAATTAGAAGTCTATTGATGGTTGACCATGACCTCGACACAATTTTAGGCCAACCATGATGGAGCAGAACCAGGTAGTTTACATGGGTCACACCTGTCAAAATTTGTACCTATTAATTAGGTCTACTTATCCTCCAGCCAGGCAAAAGTAAAAAACATAAAAGAAAAGAAAGCTGAAGCCGGCAAGTGTCCATCAAAGTTTGGTAGATTATTACAGACCTTCCCTCAATGACTTTGGTTTTGAGAGCAAAAGCTCAGAACACACAAACCAGGATTCCGTGGTCACAGAATTTGCTTTGCTTCTCAGGTAGATTTGCAGCCTCACTCTGATCCAAAGTTTAAACCTTTGGGGCTTAGACACATTTTTGGTGCTTGAAGTCTGCCTGTAAGGTAAGGATGGAAGCTATAGCCAGAAAGCACTCCACAAGGGTGATAATTCCAATGACACCGTTATCTTCTTAATCAAAATCTCAAAGTATGGCACATTTTGATATCCTGCCCACCTAGGGTGTGCCTAGCTGGTGAAAACTTGGCGCGTGGTCGTCAAGAGGTGGAAAAAGTCACTTTCTGTTCTTGCTTCTGGAAAATACACTGTTGCCGCCCTGACGTCCTGAGGGCATATTTCTAGGCATTACGTCTCTCTACAGCCAGGGCACCTGCAGGGTCCAGCCCTCAGTAGTCAACTGGTCCTTCTTAGAGTCAAAGTCTTTCAACTTGTGTCGCCGTAGCAAGTACAAAAGGCCAACCACTCGACTCTTAAAGAGCAGGTTTGGTCCCTTGGTGCCAGCAAGGAATCCAGAGTTTTAGGATTTTTTTCACTACCAACTTTCATAAAGTCTTCGGTCTTTAACATCTTTCTTCCCAGGTCCAAGAACGTTTTAAATATGTAGTGATGAGGTCTTACTTTTGTTTTGGACACTAGTCAGAGATTAGAGAATTCCTAAAACCCAAATCAGACTACTTTCTCATTTTATTGCAACACCTTTTCAGGACTTTCTTTCTCAGTTTAATGCAAACCTTCTGAGAAACCCTCAACCAAAAGGGCTCTTGCCTTCTTCCAGCTCCAGGAGCTTAGTACCTCCTTCTAGCCACTTCTTTATGGAAAAGGGGTTCCCTCCGGTTGGTCAGTGGTAGAACTGGTTTTCCCTCATTTTGGCAACACAAAATCTAGGGTGGCTGTTGAAATCAATGGTTGAGGTGCTTGACAACCCCATTTCGGAATTCCATTTCAAAGAAAGAGCTGCGAAACTAAAGCATCTCTTTATGTTGGTAGCTGGTCTTGTCCCCCTCTCAGATGGATAAATGCCTGTAAAGGGGCTACTGTTGTAACAACGCTCATTATTGCTTTTTTTTCCCCCAGAGTTTTACACAGCGCAAACTTGACCCGAAGGTAGCAGAGCGCTTTAGATGAGCACAAGTTGCGTTACAGACGGACATATTCATTTTTTGGTAGGCACAGGGCATTTAAGTGATTTACCCAGAATCAGAGGATGTTGAGTATCGCTGCCGAGACTCAAACCTGGTTACCCAGCTTGGAGGTTGACCGCTCTTGCCGTTGGGCCACATCCTATCATATCTTCCAGCTGTCAGAGACCAGGGCAAGAGAAGAGTTGTTAACAGTCAGGGATGTGCATTCAGTCTTATGAAAATTAAATATGAGATAAACCATGTCTAAGCCAGTTTCCTCTAAGGCAGCACTAAGTACACTTTTATAAAGTTATTTTTTCTCTAAAGTTATTAGTCTGGCCATTGAAATAGATTTTATAACCAAGTGAAAAAGGACTTGTATTGGCCGGTCTACCATTTTCTGAAACTAAGATAGGAATACTGTTACTCTTTCCAAACTAGGTCAGTTCATGGAAAATCCAGCTTTTTAAAAAAAAAAACAATTTAAATAATTATTGTACCCGGAGTAACAACACACCACACAGCAAAATACTTTAGAATGCATACATGGTATCACCATCATTTACATAATTTACCCATAATTACAACAAATCATTACAGTTTCTTACCGAGTACAACTGAAGAGGGAAAATAAAGTAGAATAAAGTAAGCTAAAATAACACAAAATGTCCCCGCATAGGATATGGGGAGAGCAAAAGCAAACAAAATAGCTCACACAGAATATCCACCTGGTACAAAACCATCCCAACTCCGAAATATTGCCCATGCCCCTTTTCCAGTACGCAATGGGGTACCAGATTTTTTCCCCACGTTTTCTGCCCCTTCGACCTTTCCTTGCGTAAATTGCGTTTTCTAAATTATAGGCTGCCAACAACCTGCCTATCCAAAGATGCAGCGTAGGAGGCACTTTATCTAGCCAAGACTTGGCTATGCATATGCGCAGCACTGCCATAGCCATGAAAAGGAAATCTACGTGTAGGCCCCCTGCTTCTGCCATAACCCCAGGATAATTAACTCCGCTGAAAGGGTAACCTTCAGCCCCAATGTAGAGTCCATAAAGTTCTCAATTGCCCTAAGAAGTGTATGTAACTGTGGACAAGTAGCGAAGATGTGGATTATGTCCACCTCAGTGGAGTCGCAACGTGGGCAGGTAATGCCAGAAGTGCACCCTCACTGGGCTATCCTTGCAGGTGTATAATACAAGGAATACACTGTCTTGCAGTGTTGTGCTTGTAATGAGACCGAGCAAAGTATGGTTCGTCCCAGATCCAAGGAAACCTGAACCCCCTCTTGAGAGATGCCTAATTTCTCTGCCCATTTTGTAGCATATTTCTCAAGATCGTCCGGTTTACCTGCAATAAGTTCTGCATAGAACCAACGTATCGTGCAGTTCGCTTTGCCTTCAATTGCATCTAAAATACTATTGTGGCTGAACCCTAGAGGTCCTCCGTGCTTACTCGAGATAAATCTCTGAACCTGCAGATACTTAAAGAAACTCCTGCTATCAATACCATACTTAGATTGTAATTCTGAAAACTGAAGTACTCCACTAGGGCCCAGAAGATCTCCTATTTTCTGAATACCGTGCTCCCCCGAGTCCAGCATCACTGGGTCCCTGAATATTTCTTCTGGCAAAGAGGCATTGTTTAACATACAAGTATAACTATTGAACCTCCAAAGGCCAAACTTCTTAGAGAAAGCTATCCAGACTTTATACGCCACTTGTAGTGTCTTAAACTTAGTGTGCTTATAGTAACTGAAGTCAATGCAGTTTAAAAAGCAATTCCCTGGGGTCACTCTCCAATAAAATAGAGTATAAATTGGTGTTCCTGTGCCTACCACCCGGACCCCCTGCTCCTATCCCTGCACCTCCTATTAACCCCTGCATGTATTGAAGTACCGAAGCCCAATAGTACATTCTGAAATCAGGGGCCCTCCAGCCCCCTCTCTCCCTAGGCAGGGTGATGTAAGGTAGGCTCTCCTTGTCTTTCCATTTTCCCAGATAAACCTATTCAATAAGTTTTCTAGCATGAGAAACCGTTTGGGCTCAAAGAAGAACGGGATCGCCCTGAACAAGTAAAGAAACTTAGGCAGAATTATCATTTTTATGACGTTTGTGCGGCCCACTAGTGTTAGATGTAGATTGTGTAACCTTTCAAGATCCCTTTTATTTATTTATTTATTTATTTGAAAGTTTTACATAGCGCGAACAAGATCTTTGCAGATATCAGAGCGCTTTACATAGAATGGGTACATGAGGTAGTGTAGTCAGACAGATAAATCCATAGATCAAACAGTACAAATAAGTGGCTGCAAAGCCAGTCATGTGAGTAACAAAAACAATAATACAAATAATCAGAGGGGACCAACATCTAGTATAGGTCGATGCAGAGTATTAACAGAGTTCAAGATAATAGTTCAAGTGTATTTAGCCATGAGGATAGCTTTTACTTCATTTTTAAAGAGAGTAGTGGAAGAGATAAGCCTGGTTTCGGGAGGGAGTGAATTCCAGAACCTAGGCGCCATTCCTGAGAAGGAGCGCTTATATGTTTTTTCCTTCCGGAATCTTCGAGGTTTCAGCAGAAGATTGTTTGTGCCTCTGGTGTTTCTAGCTCCGCCAGAGATTGTCAGCTTCTGAGCGAGGTAGCCGGGTGAGTTTAGGTGAACCGCCTTGTGTGTCATGCAGGCGATTTTCAGATGTATTCTGGCTTCAAAGGGCAGCCAGTTCAGGGATTTCAAGTCAGGGGTAATATGGGAGTGCTTTTTTGACCCAGTGATGAGTCTCGCTGCAGCGTTTAGAGAAGCTCTTAGGGGTGCGGTTGTAGTTATGGGAAGTCCGCAGAGGGCGGTGCTGCCGTATTCTATTCGAGAGATGACTAGTGCTTGTACTGCGGTTTGGAAGTCTTTGGCTGGGAGGAAGGGTTTAAGTTTCCTCAGAGTGTTGATTTGGAAGTTCGCTCCCTTTGTTGCCTTGCTGATATGTTGCTGCATGTTGAGATTGGTGTTGAGTGTTATGCCTAAAGATTTTGCTGATTCCACGATGGTGGGTTGGACATTGAGTGCGGTTAGGACTTTATTTGTTAGGGGCTCCATGTTCTGCTCTACTCAGCTGCTTAAATCAGAAGAAATCCTAATCCCTAAGTATACAGCTGCTGGGACCACTCTGTTGTCCTCGCAATCTGTGAAGACATTCTAAATTATCTGGGTTTTAACCCTATTGATCGCGTACCCTGAAACTACCACTAAGCCGCTGGCCTCTATCTCAACCTCCTTAATAGCATCGTTTGGGGCTGGCGTAATGATGGCAACCGATATCCCGTGTTTTGCTTGTACCATAGTGGAGTGTGTATATTTACTAAGCGACCCACTGAAGGCTTTATAAAATTCGTCAGGGATCTAGTCCGAGCCTGCCGCTTTCCCTCAGGGGAGATTTTCTAATGCTGTGACTGTCTCCTGTAGCGTTATTGGGAGGTTCAGCACCACTTTTTCCGTTTCAAAGAGAGCCGGATGCGGAATACCCTCAAGATACTCCTGAATATTAGCTGGTTCTGTTGTCTGATTCTGGTCGTGGAGAATCGCGTAAAAAAGTCTAAAGACCTCCCTTATTTTTTCGGAATCTGTAGCTACCCCTCTTTTGCCATCCGTGATCTCCTTAATTTCCCCAGCCGCCAATTTCTACCTTGTCCGGATCGCAAGGATATGCCCTACTCTCTCGCTAAGTTCATAACAACACTCTCTTTTAATCAAATAGCTAGCAGCCGCATTACTTGAAATACGCTCACTTGCCTCTGCCTTGCTTAGTGTCATCCTAAGGAGGATATCCTCCAGGGGCGCCTTCCTTTCAATAGCTACATTCAACTCCTCCTCTATTTCCGATAACTTCCCTGTGATTCTTTCTATTCTGTCCTTGTCTAGCTTTTTTGTGTAATGTGTAGCTTAATGTCTCCCCTCTGATGCCGGCTTTAAAAGCATCCCAGACAACCCCCGGGGAGGCACTCCCTCTATTTGCTTCCCAGAAGATACTAATCCATGTGTGCATACATTTAATGTATTCCTTGTCTTTCAGTAGAGCCCTCTCAAAAGTCCAGTTATTTTCTTTAGTCATGACTTTCCCCAGTTTGAGCGTGAGTACTAAAGGATTGTGGTCAGATATTATCCTAGGTTGTTTTTCTATCCGTGCTCTTGTGACTAATGCGTTTGAGATCAAGAAGTAATCCAATCTTATAGAAATCCTGTGGGGCGCTGAATAAAACGTACTGCCAGAGCCCCCAGGATTAACCTGAGCCCATAAATCTGCTAATGAGTTATGATATGACAAGTTGACTATTGCTTAGCATGTCCTCTTCTTGCGGCCAGTGTAGACCTGCCCGGGTTCTATGCCTAAACCAGACAGCCCATTGATATTGGAATCGCCACAACAAATAATTGGTTCTGGCCATAGGGGAAGCTCAGTGTCCAAAAACTCAAATATGTCAGGATCGTCCTCCGTGGACCCGTAGACTGATACTAGTGTAAATGTCTCGCCCTTAGTACTACAGTCAAGAAGCATCCACCTCCCCCACAAATCCTCCTTCTTCCTCTTAACGTCAGTGGCCCCCCCCTTTTGGCGAGTACAGCCACCCCTGGGTTTTAGTTCCCTGCTTTGTGGATGCCAGTACTGAAAACCCTAGTTGCTCCAAAAGGTGGCTTTTATTCCCCTCAATGTGGGTTTCTTGCAGACATACTATGGGATTCATTTCCACTTTTCTGCACCTTCATGTCTAACTCTTATTCCACCTTCTCTCATTTTCTTCATTCTCACCATTCTGAGAAGTTCAGTCCGCTACACTGACCCTATACAGCCTTTCTTATTGATAACGGTTTGAACTGGGGGTTTAGGCTGTTAGTGGTCTATAAATATTACTACCCCTAGGACCCTTTCTCATCCAGTTGTGTTACATACTATGTCTAAACCCATTGATCTTAGAAGCGCTCTGCCACTCGCTGCCTTTTACTGCCATCATTGAGGCCGCAGACATTTATCGAGGCGATTCTGATACTCATTAAAATATGCTGTATTGCTTTCCGACCATTCCTAACCTAGTTTTACTCAGAGTGACTATTCAAACTGCGGAAAATCCAGCTTTACCTGCACAGTGTAAACAACTTTTTGTAATTCTGAGTGAATACTTTTCCCAATATCTATAATGCCTTCTTTTATACATGAAGCATCCAGCCCTCTGAGCGTTCAGGGGACACTATGGGGGTGACTTAACTAATTTATAAAAATTGGTTTTCCTGCATGCCAAATACATTTTTCCTTGCCACGTGTCACTTCAGTACTCACTAGAGCCATACATTTTTTTAAATCATTGATGTGGGTTCTGTGCATACGCATGGTAGACCACATTTGACATTTAACTTCCACCTCTGTGGTACTATTTCTGATCCCCCTCCCCCAAAACACACACACCCCAAACTCCTGATAGCAAATCGCAGTGTCACTGTGCACAGATTAATAACAGTAATATCAGCAAAAAATTACGGTCCATAAAAAGGTAAGGTAAAAAAAAAACCTACATTGACCATGCATAGAATACATATTCCCTACTGATAAAATCTAGTTTGTGTCCTGCAGGTGTGATGTTGAGATGCCAAACTCTCCTTTTCATGCTTTAACCGCATGCGCGCTAGCGGGTTTTCCCGCTGCGCGCTGAAGATTCAAAAATTGCGCGTTACGTGACAAAGCCAGCTCGTCATGCACGTAGCTCAGGTAACGCCCATGATGAGCTGGCTTTGTCATCAGCACTGAAGGGGTTAAAACTCTGGGCGTGTTGACGTCCATGGCTGGCTGACATCATGTAGAGAAGCAGATCACCACAAAAAAAAGTAATGGAATCGTCAGGAATATTAATAATCATTTATACTCCTGGAATAGCTTTCCAACTTCTATATTCTGCAGTTAATGGTTTATTCAACTGTACCATAATGTATTGTGGGACACAAACTCCACATGGTGTGTCGTATTGCCCCTGTAGGTAGGCACTTCAGCATCCATTACATAGCAGTAATATTATACTAGTGCATTATATATTATATTAATGATCTACTATAAAACACTGACAGAGCCACGGACCACTCTCGTTTGCATTAGATTCCTGCATGGTTGATATAATATAGGATGGGGGTTATTTATATGCTTGGTGTTCATTGATTTGTGTGAATTTCAAAGAGATACGACAAACATGCTTTGGTAAATGTCAATGCGCATAAGCATGAGGTGTTGAACGGGAGTAGCTGCACCTGCCATCTTGGGCGCGGTCTGTATCCTAAAATCGAGACGGTCAGACTGCAAAGCAACATAGTGCATGTGGGAGGGGGTGTGAATGGATGGTGATTAGCTACAATTTTTTGGCTCAGTAGTGCCACTGAAAATTTGGGTCGAAGAGACCAAGGTCTAGTATACCACACAAGTGATCTCAGCATCTCAAACTAGCTTTGCTAATAGCTGCTTCAACACTTTAACATATCTTATGAGGGACTGAAAGTGTATATAACAAATAAGGTTATGAGTTTGGACGACTTTTCATGAGGACTCTATAGCATGACGGATTGCTGAAGAGAGGGTGGCGTGATATGGGGGGATCTTCAAAATTCGTTGGATGTTTCTAGAATTTTGTTCAGTAGGTTTCTAGTATCACTCTCTTCTGCCTTTGGGTCTCTGAGTGTGCTCCTGTTTGGTTGCCTTTGGGTTGAAGGAGGGAAGCCATCTTGTCTATTATTATGTGTTCTAGGAGGAAGCTGTGTGGGTCAAACCATCTGGAAGGTGTCCAAACCCTAGTGTATCAAGGCACCAGCATAAGTCTCAAGCATCGACTCACTGAAAAAGAAAGCCTAAAAAAGAGGTTTTCAAAACTCTCTCCAAACCAAACTACAAAATGTACCCGCCTCCTCAAATATTCAGACCAAACTAGTGGTCGCCCCACAGCTTTTTAGCAGTGCGAAGTAGAAACATAAAATGATAATTACTTTGAGTTATTATCATGTTATGCTTCGTGGTGCTCTGCGGGCGATGCTGTCCTGCTACCGGAGCAGGGCAGGGGAGGAGTGGTTTGCCCACTCCTAAGTGCACATGACTGTTTGGCCAACACTCTCAGGCCGCCCAAAACAGTTATGTACACTTTTCCTGTTCTCCATGCAGGCTACCTAACAGCCTTCGTGGAGAACATACCCAGGCCCCCATTCCCAGGCTGAGCCCCTCAGACCAATCACAACGCTGAATTGTAGTATTGTGATTAGTTAGTGGGGCCTGGCTTTGCTTCCTGTTCCTCGGGTTCGATAAGGAGAGCAGGAGCAGAGAGGCAAGATCCAGCAGCAAGGTAAGTGCTTTTATTTATTTTTATATTGTGCGCCCCCTCACTTCACCACCCATAAGCCATACCAGCCGCCACTGGACCAAACAAAGCATACTACCAATGCACACACTATGACACACTCCCCTCTTTAAGGAGATCTTGTGGGGAGGTGGCTCTTGGGTCTGGACATTAAGGTTCCACTATGTCTTGGGTGTGGTTTCTAAGTCACCACACTGTGCCACCTGGGTGTAGTTGTCTAAGAACCTGGCTGTGCCTGGTCTTTGGAGCTCATTGGAGCCTGGGTTGGGGAGACACAAGAGGGCGGCCAGTTCTGGCCACCATGCTTCGCTCTCTGACAGATGCCATCTTGGTGCCTTCTCCAGGTCCAGGTATTCAGGCTCACTCGTGGCTATGCAACTTATAACTTGTACATTTGCAATTTTTTCTATTTATATCTCTTCCCTGTGTGACTTTACAACTTATATATTTGCATTTTTTTTCCTGTTTATATCTTTTATGTAACTCATGTAATCCTAAGTCCTTATGTATCGCAACTAATTCTTTTGTAAAGCGCTGATACCTTCGGGTAATGTTCTCGCTATAGAAAATCGCATTAAATAAAATAAATAAATAAATATGCATCATGAAGAAGAATGGTTGAGAGGTCACAATGATCCATTCGCGGAGAAGCTTCACTGAGGCCAGCCTAGGCTCGGATGAGAGCTTTTGTTTAGTGTGGACTATTTGTGAGTGAAGTCTACAGTATTTATCTCAGGGGCATGGAGCCTTCCTGAGTTCTTGTGAATCGGTTCAAATGAGAAGTAGTCTAATATAACTGGACGAACCTGCTTTATTGACAGCTGTGGGTGGGGTGCGTGAAGAAATACCTGCTACCTGACTTTAGGATTTAACTGAGATTTGTTATATTGTTTGTAAAACTGAGTAGGGGTGTACTTCACCAAACTCCACTACCCGATTAGAGCTGCACTTAGGTCTGTATGGGTCCTGTCAGTGCCAACTAAGCCTTTCGCTGTCCAGGTTAGCTTTAAAAAATATTGCCTGAAACCTTCTTACCTGGATACGAAGGATAATGTAGATTTTCCTAGTTATTATGACGGAAAGTCTTAATTTTATTAAAGACACGGAGGCGAGTATTATGCATTCTAATCTTGCATTTATTACAATAGCAGCCAAATAAGTGAATAAACTACAGTTCCCAGAGGGCCAGGCGACAACTGGGCCATGGGAACGAGAAAAAACGATAATACAGTAACCAATTAGTACCAAGTATATAGATAAGAGGCCATACTGATTGCGCAGCTTCCTCTTTTCGCTGACGAGCAGATCAGATAAAATTGAACAAAGGAAAAATAGTCATAACAATAGAAACAGCCAAAATCCATGAGCAGACATCTTGAACCACGGAGAGTAAAGGCCAAAGTCCAACTTGAGCATCCGGAGGAGGAACTGAGAGAGCTGAAGGAGACCACAAGGGTGAAGCACGAAGACGATGGAGGGAAGACCTCTTAGGATGAAGCAGGTGGCAAGGCCGGATTCGCTGTAGGGAGGGAGAACACAAGTTAGCAGTGTAGAGGCGGGATAATACTCGCCTCCGTGTCTTTAATAAAATTAAGACTTTCCGTCATAATAACTAGGAAAATCTACATTTTATGACCAGACCGGAGGCTCCTATTATGCTTGTTCAAAGCATATTAACAACATCAGAGGCAAAAGAATGAATAGGTTTACAATAGAACATGCGAAAAACACTGCCATTGGACCAATCAGCTGATCTCAGAATGTCCTCCAGACGGGAGCCAGGCCAAAAGGCCTTAGAGGCCATGGCTCCCCTGGCCGAATGCGCTCCGAAGACGGAGACGTCAATACCGGCAAGAGACATGACCCAACGAACCCACCTGGCGAGGGTAGGGGAAGAAACGGGAAGGTGGGGTTTGCGGAAGGAAATAAAAAGTTGGGAACAAGAGGACTCTCTGAGATTAGCGGTCTTTTGCTCATACACTTTCAAGCATTGTCCCACACAAAGTTGTGGTTGGTCAGGAAAATAAGGGTAAAACACTGAATCCAAATTAGTTTTAGTTTTTCTGCGAATCTGAAACAGAACACCTGTGGGGGAAAATTGACGAGAAGAAACATCTAAAGCTCTAACATCAGAAATTCTTTTGATAGAGATCAAACAAAGTAACATTGTCAACTTGGCAGATAACATTTTGAGATATAAGGCAGAGTTAGCAGGCCAATTCATGAACAGTTTAAGAACCACTGAAACATCCCATAAAAAGTTATACTTAGCCAACGGAGGTTTAGCACATCGAACACCCTTGAGGAGGCGACAGATCAGAGGATGAGCGCCAACCGGTTTGCCATCGATCTGAGAATAGTTGAGGGAAATCACAGAGCGATAAAGGTTGATGGTACGATAGGCTTTACCTGAGCTGGCCTCAGAGGCCAGAACATTTATTAAAAAATTCAGAGGGGCTGAAAGGGGATCGATAGACCTTTCCCAACACCAGCTTGCCCAAAGAGACAAGGCGGATTTGTATGCTTTAGACGTCCCTGGGGCCCAGGCCTGGTTAATGAAGAGAGCAGCCTCTTGCGAAATGAGGATGTCAGAAGGGGAAGGCCGGAAACTTTCCAGGCCGACAGAGTCAAGGAGTTGTCCAGAATGAGGCTGTGACGAAGGCCCTGGGGATTGATGAGAAGGTCGTTGAAAGATGGGAGAAGGATTGGGAAGTCTATTGCCATCTCCAACAAGGAGGGGAACCAAATTTGAGCTTGCGAGAAAGGAGCGATCAGTACCAGAGAAGTGGACTGGCGACGAACTGGAGACAAAACTCTGTTGATCATAAGAAAAGGGGGAAAAGCATAGTTGAGGTGAAGAGACCAATCCTGGAGGAATGCATCCGTAGCTAGGGCCAGAGGATCCGGCCGCCAACTGAAGAACTGGGGCAATTGACAATTGAGGCGGGAAGCAAAGAGATCTATGGAGAAGGGACCCCAAATGAGAGAAAGAGAACTGAAAACGGAGGGACAAAGCTTCCAATCGCTGGAATCGTGAAGAAACCTGAAGTGCCAGTCCGCCACGGAGTTGAGATTTCCGGGAAGGTATTCCGCTGTCAAGGAATGATGATGAGAGAGGCAAAATTCCCACAGGCTTTTCGCTAGATCCGCCAGAGGCTTGGACCTGGTCCCGCCAAGATGATTGATATAGCGAACCGCAGAAACATTGTCCATGCGGAGAAGGATGGAACATTTGAATCTGTCTTTGGAAAGGCTTTGAATCGCAAAGGAACCTGCAAGCATCTCTAAACAGTTGATGTGCAACTTGGACTCCTCGGACGACCATGTACCTCCAGTCGAGATTGGTCCACAGCGGGCGCCCCAACCCGTCAGGCTTGCATCGGATTCTAATACAAGATCTAGGGCAGTGGCGAAGATTGTACGCCCGTTCCACGCATCTAAATGATCTATCCACCATTGAAGCTCTGTGCGGGACTCTGAGTCTAAGGCGACGAGGTCTGCGTAGGCAAGGCCTTGACGAAGATGTCTGATTTTTAGGCGCTGAAGAGCGCAATAGTGGAGAGGGCCTGGGAAGATGGCTTGGATAGAGGAGGAAAGGAGGCCGACGATCCTGGCCAAGGACCGGAGGGACAGAAGGGAAGACTGAAGGACAGAGGCAATCTCCGCTTTGATTCTGGAAACTTTGGAGAGGGGTAGGCGGAGAGAAGCGGCCACTGAGTCCACGAGGAACCCCAAGAACTCTGTATTCTGAGATGGAATCAAAGAGGACTTCTCCGGGTTGATATGGAAACCCAAGTCCAGTAGAAAAGACTGAGAGGTCTGAAGATCGGACAGAAGAGAGAGTCTGTCGGAATTGAGAATCAGAACATCGTCCAGGTAAATGATAAGACGTATTCCGAGAGAATGGAGGAAGGCGACCACTGGCTTCAGGAGCTTTGTGAAGCACCATGGAGCGGAAGAGAGACCAAAGGGGAGAGAGGTAAAACAATAGGTCACACCTGATCATTGGAATTGAAGAAACTTCCAGTGAGACTGATGGAAAGGCACAGAGAGGTAAGCGTCTTGAAGATCTAGACGCACCATCCAATCTTTTGGGAGAAGAGTGTCTCACAAATGGAGGATAGTCTCCATTTTGAAGTGACAATAAATCACAAACTGGTTGAACCATTTGAGGTTGATGACAGGACGCAGTTTTTTGTTTTTCTTTTGAAGTAGAAAAATGGAGCTTAGAATGCCTGAAGAGTCGAAGGGAAAAATCTGAATGGCCTGTTTCTGGAGAAGAGATTGAATCTCGTTCGAGATTAGATTGGCCATAAGGGTGGAGAAAACTAGAGGAGGGGGAAAAGAAGTTTGGAGAGGAGGAGAGGAGAACTCTATGAGGTAGCCCTGAACAGTGTTGAGAACCCTGGGGTCTGAGCGTATGGTGTGCCATTTTGACAGAAAAAATTTTAGACAGCCTCCGACAGGAGGGGAAAAAGAAGGGCTTACCTTGTTGGTTGGAGTTGGAATTGCAATAGGTTTTCTGTCCTCTACCACAGAAGCCACGTCCCCGTTGTGGGTAGAATTGGGGCTTGTAGTCCTGGGAGGTATTGTAGGAGCCTCTGGAGCCTTGGTTGTAGGGACGGCCGGAAGAGCGACCCCTGCCTCGTCCGGCCCGTCCAAAAACACGTGGAGCAAAAACTTTTTTAATGGATTGTTGTGCCTTGTCCAAGGAGGCAAAGGTAGAGACAAACCTGCTGAGGTCACGGACCAAGTTGTCGCCAAAAATAATGCCATTGGCCTTGGGACCAGGATCCATGGGGGCGAGATTGGCAAGTTTGGGATCCAACTTAATTAAAAGTCCTTTGCGACGTTGGTGGGTAATGGCAGAGTTGGCGTTGCCTAATAGACAAAAAGCACGTTGAGCCCACATAGAAATGTCCTTGGCAGAGAGGTCAGCACCCTCAAGCCGGGCATATTCTGCCATGTCAAGAATACGGGCCAGAGGAGCAACCACATCCAAAACCTTGTCCTGACATGAGGACCATACCTTATCAACTCCCTTGCGTGGGTCTTTGCCAAATTTGGAGAAAAATGTGAGAAGGGGCTGATCAATTGTGGGAACTTGAGCAATTTTTTCAGGTAAAGAGGGTTTTGGGCATTCGGATTTGAGTCTCGACCGCACTGCGGTCTCCAGAGGAAGGCGTAGACGGGCCGAAATATATTCGCCCACATGGTGGGAGGGGAGCCATTCCGTGGAATTCGGGTGACGGATGGAAGCAGGGTCAAACATGGGGAGACCATCAGAGTCAAAGACCGGTTCAAATGTGAAATAATCAGATTTGGGAATTTTTTCAGGGGGTAAAGGAGGGTCAGCCACATCAAAAACATCAAATAAATTGTCTGCATCAGCCATATCATCGTCAGTGTCCAAGACGGTGGAAATTACCAGTTTTTTGACTGGTGACTCTGCGTGCTTTGACTTTTGTTTCTTCTTGCCCTCGGTACCGACAAACCCCTCCTTAGCAGGAGGCCTGGGAGGCACTAAGTCCTCAGTCAAATACGAGAAAGACTCGCCCATCAACAATGACGATTTTTTGGAAGTAAGCACAGGAGCAGAGTGGTCCACCTTACGCTTTCTGCTTTCCCCCGCAGAATGGGCCAAAACCTTGGACATAATGCTGAGCATCGAGTTTTCCATTGTCTTAGACATGCGTTTCATGGATAAGTCCACTGCATGTTCCACAGAATTATTTATAAACTTGCTCAAATCTTGTTTGAAAGAGCCACTGTCCTCCTTGGAGGGCACATCATCAGAAGAACTGTCACGTTCCATTGAAAATCTACAAACAGCAAAGTGTGGCAGGAAAGGGTTAATGAGCCAAGCAGCTCTGTGGGCGTGTAAAGGGCGGGACTGAAGAGAGAGAGAGGCAGTCCGGTGCAGCTCTGAAAGAAAACGGTGAAGACAGAGGCTTCGAGAAGCGCTGAGAAGATTCAGGTAACAGGGTGAGAAGGAGCGCGAGCGCGCGACGGGCAAAGCCGGGCGAAACCACCGGCATGCAGAGGGGTGGGGGGGGGGAAGAACAGCTGACAGGCTGTATGGAGCTGAAAATAGAAGCGCGTGAAGCGCGAAATACGAGCGCGCCACAGCGCGAAGTCGGGGAACCAAATACAATAAATACTAGTAACAACAATATAATAATGAAGCAATAATATAAACAATATAAAATACTGAGAGCAAAGGATAAGAGCACTTATCTGACTGCGAGCAGCAAGAAAAGAGGAAGCTGCGCAGTCAGTATGGCCTCTTATCTATTTACTTGGTACTGATTGGTTACTGTATTATCGTTTTTTCTCGTTCCCATGGCCCAGTTGTCGCCTGGCCCTCTGGGAACTGTAGTTTATTCACTTATTTGGCTGCTATTGTAATAAATGCAAGATTAGAATGCATAATAGGAGCCTCCGGTCTTGTCATAAAATTGATACCATCTTTATCCTCAACCCATTTCATTTATAGCATAGGAGATAATAATAAAATGATTTGGTGTTTACCATTTTGTCATTTTAGCTGTATTGGGGTTTCATTCTTTCTCTCAATAAATGACGCTGTAATTGGGATAGTATTGTATGTATTAACAAAAAGGAAACCATCTGTTGCAAAACGCACTTATATAGTAGTTCACCTAACTGTAAAAATGTGCCTTTTTGCACAGGTGAGGAGCTGACGCAGCGATGAAGCATGCCACCTCCTAGGTGAGTCTCTTGAGCAGATTAAACAAAATTGCTCACTGGTACACCCTATTTAGTGTTAATATCTAAACTCTATAGTTTGATTTTACCTACTCTGATCAATAACCGCGGAGGTTGTGCCACTACCCCAAAAACCCTCTCTCTTCTTCTTGATAGTGGATATGATGCACTTCATTGGAAATAGCGGGAGACCTGACTTTGTGGCACAGATCCGCCTGCCCTAAGCGTCCTCCTCCTTCCACAAGATGGGGCCCAGTGCGAGCTCAAGATCAGCCCGGGGATCCAGCATGCTTCTTCCGCCCACAACCACCTCGCCCTTCTACCTCTACGGCCATCTCCAGCTCGGGGATCCCTACAGACCCAAGACCACCGCCTGTAAGTGCAACACCACCTGAACACCTGGCTGAACGCGCGCAAGAATGTCATGCTCCGTAAATACTTAATATATAATTATCCAACCCTAATAGATTTTATAATGTAATCATGAGTGAATCTGCAACTTGTACATATGTAACTCTAACCACTAGTATCTGTAGTAGATGTATGTACTTACTACCATTCCTATGTAAATTTAGAGTTTCTCTGTATGTATCTTTTCCTTGAGTGAATTTGCAACTTGTAAATATGTAACTATGACCACTAGTATCAGTAGTAGACTTTTGTACTTACTACCATTTTTAGGGGAATTTAGAGTTTTTCTGTTTGTAACTTTTATGTAACTCGTGTTCTCCGAAGTCCTTATGTAATGTAACTGGTTCTTTTGTAAAGCGTTCCGACACCTTTGGGCAAAGTTCGCGCTATATAAAATCGCATTAAATAAAATAAAAAATAAAGTAAATAAAGCAAACTGTACTGTCAAAAATAAACATCTCGGAAAACTGCAGTACATGTATTTTGACGAGGTGCAAACACATTGCACATACAAAGAAGAAATGTGAGCTTAGAGGGAGGTTAAGCAAAGTAACCTGGTTGCTATTGATCGTGGTCAAGCAACATCTGGTACAAAGGCAGAAAAATGAGGATCGCACATTGGGTCACGCAGAGGAGTTCATTCATGTTGCTGCTTTGTTTGGAGTAAACTCTCATTGTAAATATTGTCACCCATTTTACTTTTCTGAAAAGGATGTCGTTTGGTTCTACCCCGAGGTTTGAGTTCAATGAGTTGCAAACTCTGCTCCATGTAATAATGCTCGCGGGGAGACTAGGTTTTCCGTGCCTGGTCAGAATGGTCTATTTGGTACACAATGGGCGCGTGGCCCTCATGGGCGTCGCGGGGGGGGGGAGGCGGGGCGCTTCCCCCCCCCCCCCCCTGTAGCGACCCTCCTTGCCCCCCCTGCGGATGCCCATGAAAACCGTGACTTCAAGACGGGGTTCTCACTCTCTTTCCTCTCCTTTCTTTTATTTGCTTCCCTGTGAAATGGATCCAAAAAAGAAAGACTCTTTTGCTGGAAATGTCGTATTTTCTGACATTTTAATTCCAAAGTGCAGCATTGGGAATAAAAGGCTAAAAATATGAAAAATAGATAAATAACTAAATAAAGTAAGACAGAGTGGTAGCAAACTGGCCAAACTGATTTTATTAATACCAAAACACATTAGCGCCACTTTTACAGAGTTTGCCAGTGAAGCGCTATTTTTGTTTTCTTGTCTTTATTTTCCCTGGACATGGAACTAGTGTACCAATCTTGGAGGTACTGCAATGTGTGGATTGGAAAACAAAATGTGTGCTGCGGCTCTGCGTCCAAGGATGTGGTCTTTTTACCATACTGCTTACGTTTTGTAAGGATATAACAATGGCCATTGAAATGAGTCCATTCAGGGCCCTGTAGTCGTGTCCTTAACTTTTCAGGCAAAAGCACTCACTGATTTCTGAATAGTGAGTGTAAAAGCATTAAGGCAACCTTGTTGTTCCTGCTTACATTTCCCATGGTTTCCTAAATTTTGCATTCCCTATAAGTGTTTGCTTTTTCCAGGATGTTGTTACTTTTTTTTTTGTAGGCCTCATATTGCTCTTGTCTAGTGTGTAATTTAAATTGAGCCGCATCCAGGTTTTTATAGCGGGTAACAATTGGGTTGTAGTTGAAGACAGTGGGAGTTTTTCTGAGTGGGGGAGTACAGTGTTCGGTGGGGGAGAGGATGTGGCACTATAGTCGGAGCTGCTGAATTTCGAACTGGGAACCTGGTTCAGCCTTAATAACCAGTCCACGAGACCACTCTCTTGAGATAGAAGAATCACATGCTAGACCTTAGAAGGCTTCGCAACACCTTAGAAGTCCTGGTGTGTTCGCACCAGCAGGTAGACCCTAGCATGACAAGTGTAGGTTAACCTTCAAGGCTTGTCCACCACTATCCATACTGAAGTTCACTTCCAGTCTTGCGGGCAGGCCTATGAAGCAGCACACCCTAGAACAACAGTCACTGAGGTCACATGACCCTTGAGAAGGGCCAGCTAGGGCGGTGCAACCAGTGTGACCGCACCGGGTGCCGACTTTAGGAGGAGGCATCATGTTTGCAAGTATATTATGGTTTAAAAAATGCTTGCTTCCTCCTTACTGGCCTCCAGCAATTTTCGGCAACAATACAAATGTCATGATGACTCTGGTGATTAATGTTCTTCCTAAAGAGAGATCAGAATTTTGTCTAGTGGAAGTGTTGACTCATGGAAAGGTAGCTTAGAGGGTTAATGTACCGGCTGCAAAGAACATGCGCCATGCAGATCACTAAGTGCACATAATATAAACAGGTCAGTGTGCTACTGCATTTGTCAGAGAGATCCTTTTGTTACTTGCAGTTTATAAGTTAAAATCCTAACTTAGAACAGTGAGCTATTAACTGTCATCTAAGAGCTGCACACAAACTGCAAGGTATAAATTAGAGCGTTATGTCCCCCGTTGCCATTCATGTTTGAACTGCTGTTGTGGAAAAAGGGAGAAGTGCTGATGACAGAAACTCAATGCCTCGGAGACAAATGGCTTGTGTTTCCACATTTTATTGTATTTGGTACATTCTGTGATTAGAAGCATATCCCACTTTGTGAATATATTTTAATGTCAATAACTCATTATAACCTTAAATAATCATGTGTATCCATTGGTTGATTAAACTGGGCAGTGAAATGCCAAACATATACTAAAAATTGGGATGTCTGCGCATTCTGGCCACACCTCTGGCTCCACCCACAGATCCAATTTGTGGGTTATTCCCGCCCTCTGATTCTCCGCCCACTGTTCCGGGCTTCCGCATAAAGGAGCTGGCCATTATTGTATCCCTAAGCGTGCGCACGTTGTCAGTTTGACATTGACTACACGTAGAGGGACTCTAAGTTTCTTTTAAAAAATATAGCTAACATTTGGACCTATACATTTTATTTTGTATAAATTAATTGAATGTGTGTAAAATTTAGCAATGCCTGGGGAATTCTAGTAAAGGGAGCACCCATTGGTAAACCACTAGCGTGTGTGATTGCTGCATTATTTATTACTAACTTTGAAGTTGTGCTTTAACTTTGGATAAAAGTTATCATGAATTCTAGCACCAAGAAGCAATATTGGTAAATATGTGCGCTACAAATAACCCCTAACATACACTGTGCATACAGTATATTTAATCTGGTGCTTTAATCATAGGCTGTTTTAAAGTATTCTGATAAAAATAGAATCGTGCTGAAGACAGCCTTGATTGGTGTTGGATCGAGGACCCGGAAGTCTACACACCTTGCAGACAGAGATAAAGCACCTTGTCAGAAACAGAAAGTTTAGCGTTTTCCCTACAGGTGGTGTTTGTTGGCCTGTGGCAGGGTCAGTCACATGTCCTGGATTCCTGGCATTTAATTGAGTCTATCCTAGTTCTGTGCCCCAGTGTTTCTTGTGCCCCACCTGGCACACATCATGTCGGAGGATGGTGATGACGTTAACATTTTGCCCCCCCCCCCTGGAAAAATGTCTGCGAACGCCCACTGGCCCTTCCTTTCAGATATAGCACCTGTTACCACTGTTAAAACTAAGATCTACCAGCTGCGCCCAGCTCACAGAGGTTTCTTCACAGGTCACCAGAGTACTTTTCTCATTTCCGCTCGTTACATCAAGTGAGTTAACTGGGGGCCTATAACAGAGTTGGGAATTACTGCCCTGTGTTTATGTTGGCCATGTTTCCCTTTTACACTCAATGGCAAGTCCCATGTAAAGTAAGAGTTCATCACCCCCATTACCACCACCTCTGGTTAATGGGTATTCACCAATAATAACAAACACCGGTTTATTAAAACAAGGTATAGTGGGGATAATATAGTGCTTTTTATTTTTAGTAGCACCTTTTGGGTCTACAAAAGCTGACCACATCACATCTGCTCAGAACGTTGCTCTGTTGGCTACTTGTTCACATGAAAGTTGAACTCAAGAAACTCTTCCCGCCCAAGCTGGTGTTCCTGCAACACTTGCCCACATGCCCACTGCTGGCTTCCCTGAACTGTCCCAATCGAACCTCTTCCAGGTTAGAATGGTGTCGCATCAGGGAGGAGTTCTGCACTTCTAGACTGCTTACTTTCGCTTCTTGACCTCAAGCAGACTTCAGGCAGTACTTCAAAAGCTTGAAGAAGCACCTCTTATGCAAAGCAGGTGGACTTAACTCCTAGTATGGTACAAAAGGAGAGGGTTAACCCAATAAAGTCACTGGGACCTGGGTGTATAGCGTTAAGAAGAAGGGGTCCCAGTGGGAAAAGCTATTAGTAAAGAACAATCTGAACAAGCTCAATGAAACCAAAATTACCAGCTATAATGTTTAATTCACATTATAGGGGAAAGTAATCAATAACACAAATTACAGTTGTAACAGTGCCCCTGGGGGTAAGGGGGACGTGCAGTCGTGAGGGTAGTGTAGGAAGGGATAGTGACAGTAAAAACGCGTATTATTCACACATATATATGAATTCACATGTCAAAAGATAGACAATAGGGAGAAAATAAATCAACTCAAAGTTCATAATACACATGCCCCATAGTCCATACAATGGAAGAATATAGGTAGATCGGAGCTGTGTATTGATGTGGGGTAGTCGACGTTTCGACCCAGGTAGAGCAGGAATTAGTGAAGTCCTTGCAAGTGGGTCTTCATCAGGACGAAAGTGGGGATAAGGGGCGGACAACCTGAATTAGATAAATATAATCAGTCAGTTTGTCATGTTCAAGACTGACCGAATCACAATTCGTATAAGGGTATACTGTACTTTATAGAAACATACCTGATATGTATCAGTGTTGGATAGTGCTCATATCAAAGATAAAGGGATTGTTAATTCTGCGGGAAAATCAATAAGAAGCCTAATAAAATATGAATATTAAACTATTTTTCATGTCACGAGATGAGGGACAAGAGAATTCATGACTTACTTGGAAAATAAAGTCCAATATCCCCGAGGGGGGTATGGCGAAACGATCCGGGTGCTGGACTGGGGGGGGACCACTCTGTGATTACGAATAAAGGGAACATTATTAGGATGGAATTCGGCAGAATTACAGATAGCTAAGGATAAAACACGAAACGGCAATGGTGGGTAGAGCTTACCGATTCTTTGGTAAAATGTGTCTCGTCCCCAGTGTCAGGAAAGGAATACCGTCCGTATTATTCAGGATCCGTATCCTGTTAGGGAAGAGGACACGAGAGGGCGTCATAATTGGCTCGTGGTCCAGTAAAAGGATTGAAAAATTAGTAATGTCAGGGGCTGCAGTGCGGGGCGGTCAGGCTTACCGGTAAACTGCGGCTTAGTGCATGCTCGGCGTCTCTCTCGGCATCCTCGAGGAGAACGCCGAGCTTCCTGTTGTTGCGGTTGATATGGCAACAGGAGGTCACATGGCGATGAAGAATGAAGAAAGACTCTTGTGCGCTATGCATCCAAATCAGAATTGAGCAAATGCATAATCATGCTTGGGAATAGTTAAAAAGTGGAGTAGCCTCGAGATGGGAAATAGGGGCCTTATTATAATTCATCGATAAGGTGGTGATGCAAAAGTGCATCGATCGAAACGGACCAACATCATTATTCAAATAGGGCTTGGAAAATGATAAAAAAGTGGAACAACCTCTCGACAGAGAATTAAGGTCTTATTATTTCATGGCTAGAGGTGTGATTGTATCCAGATGATTAACATGGTCAGTATGAAGAATCGGATATGCGTTTGAGTTGGCTAAATAACCAATAGGTGCTCGGCAATGGTAACATGGGCAGAGATAGAAGCAAAAACCACTGCGAACCTATCCCATGATGGTTAAGGCAGTGTCCAAGGAGTCATCATACTAATAATAACGTGTGTAAGATATCGCACAAAAGTATTAGCAACAACATTGTATGAGCATAAAAACATAGTATATCAAAACAGGTGAAATGTAATCTTACATTCAAACGTTCCAGTCCTGTATATATATACATACGATAGTTGTTGAGTACAACTGCGTACCTATCGCATGATGGTAAAGGCAGTATTGGTTCAATAGCTGACAAACAAACCTAGGAAAGTAGTGGATTATCGATGCAGAGATAGATCATCAGCATTCAGGGTAAGGTAGCAAGCTGGGAGAATGAGCTATCATGTTCATTTAACCCCGACTGGATGGAGTTAAAAAAGAACATCCATTTAAGTTCTCTGACATTTAATATGGTAGAAATATTGCCACCCCTGGGGCCCAAGTTGGCTTTCTCAATCACAATCCATTTGAAGCTGTCTGGTGGATGTGCGGCTGATCTGAAGTGGTCTACAAGGGGGGCTCCCGCCACTTCACATCTTATTCTGCTCATATGCTGTAGGATACGTTGTTTGATCTTCTGTTGAGTTTGTCCGACATAAATAAGGTTGCATGGGCAAACAATAGCATATATCACCATTGAGGTGTTACAGTTTGTTAGAGTCTTTAGTTGGATCTTTTTTTGTTCATGTTGGAACTCTTTGGTTTGCATTGTGCTGCTGCATGCTTTGCATTGGCCGCATTTGAAGTGGCCTATCACTGGTTGAAGATTCCAAAGTGTCCTCACAGTAGGTTCCGTCTTCATAGGGAGGAGAGATCTTACAACATAGTCTTTGACACTTTTGGATTTTTTGAAAGCATGAAGGGGGTTGTCTGGTTGATCAATGTCATCTGCGACCAGTTGCCAATGACGGTTAATAATTTTCTTAATTTGATTACTCTTAGTGGAGAAGGTGGTGACGCATACAATGCGATCCATAGAGTTATCAGTAGAGTCCTTCCCTTTCAGAAGTTCTTCTCTGGGGTAAAACCAGGCTCTTTTACGGGCCCTGGTAACCAATCTCTTGGGGTATCCACGTGCTTTCAGGCGGTCCGATAGATCTTCCGATTGTAGGAAGTAGTGCTCCTTAGTGGAACAATTTCTGCGAATACGCAGGAACTGCCCGAAGGGCAGATTATCCTTCAATGCCCGGGGATGGTGACTGCTGTACTGTAGTAGGGAGTTCCTCTCGGATGGTTTTCTGTAGAGAGTAGTTAGGAGTTGGCCTTGTTGATGATAAATGGTAATATCAAGGAAGTCAATATGATGATTGTCCGATTGAATCGTAAATTTCAGATGAGGCGATTGAAGGTTTAACCAGTCATAAAACTCAGTGAGTGTAGTCAGATCGCCATTCCAGATTATCAGGATGTCGTCTATATATCGGACCCAAATGTTGAGATGGTCTTGAAAGGGGTTCTGAATATTCAGTACGTTATTGACTTCGAAGGCAGCCATGTACAGAATGGCTACATCCGGGGCAAATGGAGCCCCCATTGCCACCCCTTTGGTTTGTAGGTAAAATTCATTGTTAAATATGAAGAAATTTTTTGTCATAGCAATTCGGAGTAATGCTATAAGAAATTCCGTGGGGACTTGCATGGGTGCCGGTCTTGAGTCCAGGTATCTGGTGATGACTGCTAGTGCTTCTTCTTGGGGTATGCAAGTATACAGAGATACCACATCACAGGTGGCCAGCAGTTGTGTAGATGGATTAAAAGGAAGATTTTCAACCAGATTGATAGTTTGGAGAGTATCCCTTAAGTATGTTCGTGTGGACTCTGCCAGAGGTTTTATGAAAAAGTCGATATATCGTCCAAGTGGTTCTAATATAGAGCCGCATCCTGAAACAATAGGACGTCCAGGTGGATCAGTCATATCCTTATGGATTTTGGGCAGAGTGTAGATGGTTGCCAAACGGGGATGTTGCTGATTAAGAAATTCAAATTCGGTTTTGGAAAGAAAGCCTAGGTCAAATCCTAACTGGGTTATTTCCAGTATTTCACGGACTATTGCTTGAGAGGGGTCAGAACGCAATTTCTGATAGCTCATCCCATCTGTTAATTGTCGTTGGATTTCAGACTCGTACTTTTTGACGTCCTGGATCACAATAGCTCCGCCCTTATCGGCAGGTTTGATCACAACCTCGTTGTTGTTTGCCAGTGATTGAAGGGCGTTTTTTTCAGTTCTACTGGTGTTGTATTTGGTGAAGGTACGATTGAGTAGAGTTGAGTTGACGTCTCTCCATACAACTGCCTCATATGCTAAGATTTTACTAGTCATTGTGCAGGATGGGGGCACAAACGTAGAAGGGATCCTCAAGCCGGTGTGTGAAGGATTCTTATACGGTCCCGTATTTCTAAAGAAATATTTTAGTCTGACCTTTCTGAAGAATTTAAACAATTCCGTACGGACTGTGAAAGGGTCAGGTGTACTGGTCGGGACATATGATAGTCCTCTACTCAGTGCACGTACTTCATGTTCATTCAATGTATACTGTGAGATATTCACAATAGGATTGGCGGTGGGGGAATCCCTTACCAATGGTAGGTCTTGTTCCGTGTGGTTCGTTCTCCATGTTGTTCCTGTTGGAAGTGAACCTGTTTGGGTGCTTGGCCACGCCCGGTGTCCCAGTTGGTGTTGTTCTGGTTCTGTCCCCGTGTCTGGCCTCTGTTGGAATAGTTCCCTCTCCCTCTCGGGGGCGCCATGGTGCGGGTCGTGGTCCTAAAAAAGGTACGTATTGAGGTGATTGGTAACCGTAGTCCGGGTAGTTGTATGGGCGACTTGGACCGGCAAATTCCTGTTCCCCTTCGGAGCTGTAGGAGGAATCCGAAAAAGTAGTATAGTTTCTTCTGCCCCGAAAATTTCCTCTGCCTCTGTTGGTGAATCTGCCTTGCTGATCTTGTTTGTAATAATCTTCCTGGAGATATGGGTAGGTTTTCTTCTTGTCATAAAGTCTGATATCCCTCGCAAGTTTTTCTAATTTCCGTTTTTGAGTGGTGAGGTCGAAGTCTTTAAGGGTGGCTTCCAAGTTATTGAGGGTTTCTTTAGCGCCTGCTAGGTTGGCATCCGCAGCAATCTCAGCTCTCAGGGATTTGATTTCGCTGGTCAGTATCTGGATTTGTTGGGCAGCTGTCTCTATCCCAAGCACCATCCAGTGGCGGGAGCAGTTGTTGGATATATGGCTAAACCCTTCCCTGAACTTAGGGACTTCCACAAATATCGCTGGTTCAATCTTTATCTGTAAGCCTTTAGGAATAATGTTCTCTTTAAGGTATTTCGTGAGTAGGTGTCCGTGCCAGCGGGTGCGGATCAGTTTCTTTTCTAGACGTTCAAGTCGTTGAATTTTGTCCTTCAAACTAAAGTCAATAGTAGGTAAATCATTCGCTAGAAAGTTATGGTCTGGATTCTCGAGGAGCTTATCAATATAATCCTCAGAGTAGGACAATAGTTCACGGTCGACCATGATATAAAATACCCTAAGATGTGGAATTAAATTCAATAAAGAAAACCTCGCAAACAGCGTCTGCACGAAGTATGGTACAAAAGGAGAGGGTTAACCCAATAAAGTCACTGGGACCTGGGTGTATAGCGTTAAGAAGAAGGGGTCCCAGTGGGAAATGCTATTAGTAAAGAACAATCTGAACAAACTCAATGAAACCAAAATTACCAGCTATAATGTTTAATTCACATTATAGGGGAAAGTAATCAATAACACAAATTACAGTTGTAACAGTGCCCCTGGGGGTAAGGGGGACGTGCAGTCGTGAGGGTAGTGTAGGAAGGGATAGTGACAGTAAAAACGCGTATTATTCACACATATATATGAATTCACATGTCAAAAGATAGACAATAGGGAGAAAATAAATCAACTCAAAGTTCATAATACACATGCCCCATTTCGTCCTGATGAAGACCCACTTGCAAGGACTTCACTAATTCCTGCTCTACCTGGGTCGAAACGTCGACTACCCCACATCAATACACAGCTCCGATCTACCTATATTCTTCCATTGTATAGACTATGGGGCATATATATGAATTCACACGTCAAAAGATAGACAATAGGGAGAAAATAAATCAACTCAAAGTTCATAATACACATGCCCCATAGTCTATACAATGGAAGAATATAGGTAGATCGGAGCTGTGTATTGATGTGGGGTAGTCGACGTTTCGACCCAGGTAGAGCAGGAATTAGTGAAGTCCTTGCAAGTGGGTCTTCATCAGGACGAAATGGGGCATGTGTATTATGAACTTTGAGTTGATTTATTTTCTCCCTATTGTCTATCTTTTGACATGTGAATTCATATATATGTGTGAATAATACGCGTTTTTACTGTCACTATCCCTTCCTACACTACCCTCACGACTGCACGTCCCCCTTACCCCTAGGGGCACTGTTACAACTGTAATTTGTGTTATTGATTACTTTCCCCTATAATGTGAATTAAACATTATAGCTGGTAATTTTGGTTTCATTGAGTTTGTTCAGATTGTTCTTTACTAATAGCATTTCCCACTGGGACCCCTTCTTCTTAACGTTAACTCCTAGTAAGCACGTTTTTATTGGTCTCACTTCATTCCTTTTCTCGCTTCGACATGCACACTCTGAAGCATCGGACCTGCTGCACCAGAAGTTCCCAAAATGGTCAATAAAATATACAAAACTAAGAAGATGTGATAAACGTTACAACTGTGTCTTTCCCACAATTAAGATGGCCGAGTTGTATTATGCACAGGATGGACTCGCATCATGTAGTACAGACCCCAGCATCCCTAACATACTCATGAGTTATCTCAATGAAACGCTCAGTACACTGGTCAGATCTGGGTTAAACCATGCACTCCTCCTCAAAATTTCTCTGGATAAACAACACCCAATTTTCAGTTGACCGACCTTTTGCAGGTTCTGAGGGAACCACAAAAAAAAACATACCCACGTGCCTTCGTACCTCCCAACGGTTGTGGGATAAAATTCTGATATGTAGCTACCAACCTACCCCTAGGCCCGGCAATTAGATGATCGTAGCTGAGCTCCTAGCAGATCCATGGACTACGGCACTGCCTGACTAAGGCGTGACACAATGTCAATCCCTAACAGGAAAGACCAACTGTGTAGACCCATGCAAAAAGGCACCTAAAGTACCTGACCCAAGTCACACTCACAGGCACCCATCGTCCTTAAGACACTATGCATTGGATGCCACGGCAATGGAAGGCTCACCCGAGAAGCCTTGTTACCTTGTTACGACACGATCACCATAAATCTAGTCTAGCTCAGTCACCAGAAGCTCTGAAGCTAGGACCCTATTTCCACTATAGATTAAAATGTACATGCAGTACTTGTACGCCCAGCTTTTCAAGAAACACCCTCAGGGAAATTGAACCGGCAACTAGGGGTGTTAACCAATCAATTCTGGGGTGGTTCCTGCTTGCCCTGACAATTTTCCTTAAGAAATGTCTCTCTAAACTCAAATCACAGAGATGATCTCTAACCGTCACCTCAGAATAACTGAGCAATCATTGCACTCAGGCTCATCACTGGACACAGCTGTAGCACTCTTCCCAGCCCAGGAACATGTAAATGATCACACCACACAGGGAGCTTGGTATTACACATCTATATTCGTCACGGTAACCATTAACTACCGATGCTACGTCATGAATTTTCTTAACCACGCCCAATCATTTACGTCACTATTCTATGGAGCCTGTCAGGAACCAAAGTGGTCCCTTCTATCTCAAACACACAAAAAACTCAATCTCCCCCTTGTTAAATTAAAATAACACAAAAATGCATATATACATCACAATTCCTCAAGGAGTCATCGAGGGGCTCGAATCTATCTTCCAGATCTCATTGCATGAGGTTGAGGGGACATAGAAGAGGCATCCGTGGCAGGCACAGGTGACACAGATACAGGTGCAGTCTTTGGGCTCTCCTGACTCCCACATGGAAGGGTCTCACTCTGAACGTCTGGAATCAACGAACCTCAAGGAAGGAGTTTGAAATAAGAAACATCTCTTGTGATGGACTTACTAGGATGATAAGCAGTCATCATGTGTCCTTTGCTAACCACAACCCTCAGTGAGTCAGCATCAAAAGGAACATCAGACTTGTGTTTCCATTTCAGCCGGACAATGGCTTGGTTTCTTTTGAACATAGTACTCTGAGTACAGCAGTGACTATCCACATAGGCCTTCATTTTGCGTTTGTTGGAAGAATCAGTAGAGTGAAGTTTATCAATGTTAATAGTTCTTTCAGTGGTCCATTGTGGCAAGTTGGTTCCAATGTCTCTCCCAAACATTAAGGTGGCAGGGCTTTCATTTGTGGTAGAATAGGGAGTCGACCTATATGCACGAAGAGTAGAGTGAAGAACTGGTTAGAGTTCAAGTATTTCCAGTGCAGCATGCTGAACGGCCTTCTTGAAGGTGCTCATAAATCACTCAACACCATTTGCCTGGAGCCAGAGAGATGCCCTTTTCTGATGCTTGAAATTTAGGTGAGTGAGAACATTTTTAAATTCTTCACTATTTGAATTCAAAATCAAAGAAACACCCCATGTTGCAAAAGTACTTTCTAATCTCTGTATGACTCTGTCATAATTTATTGAAAACAGATCTTCCACAAGGGGAAAACAGGAGAGTTCATCAACAATTACTAGTAAATAATATCCATTGTCAAGTGGTCCAAAAAAATCATGCCCTTAATCCCTTTTCAACTCTTTTATCAAGACAAGGAAGACACACTTGGTCCGATAGGTCTCGTTTAGTAGCAACAACTCCACAGTGTCACTCGTGTACCAGTTCAATAACTAGTTGTCTTTGGCTCTCGGGTATAACAATTCTCAACCCTCGTAATATAATGCCTTCTGGAGTAACTGAAAGTTCTTCCTGTACACCTTTGAATTTCTGGTAATCAAGGTCAAGTATGTTTTCTCCAAGATTGATGTGTAATAATGTCTTTAAGTATTATCAAATCTCTGTCAGTGTTTGTGGCAGCAATGATTTGTTTAATTGCTATGGTATCTGGGGTACTGGATTTTAAGATTAAGTTAACATAATCATCAGCACCATGACACAGTATTGGTATGTGTGAGAAGTAGCCAGCAGGGTTTTGATCTTTCAGTAGACAATGCATAATCATATAATCATACTCTTGCCTTTGCAACCCCTACCTCTCAATGCGAGGGGGTATCTTGGCTTTAGGATTGATGAAAATGGTGAGCAATGCTTGGTGCTCTGTGTCAACCGTGAAGTGATTTCCATACTGGAACACATGAAATGCTCACAAGCCCACACCACAGTGATGTTTTCTTTTTCTGGTTGCGAATAAGCATATTCCATCAGTGACAAACTCCTGCTAGTATAAGCCACATTGAATCTTGATACATTAGGATGTTCATTGTACTGGTGGTCAAGTATGGCACCTAATCCAACTGGGCTGAGATCAACAATGATCACAGTTTGTAGTTTCAGATCAAAGGAACACTGATCTACAGACCCCCAGGCCCCTGAGCACAATTCTGCGACACCATCGCCGACATCGTCAGCGCCCAGGCCCTTGCCTCAGCGGATTACATCCTCCTCGGCGATCTGAACTTCCACCTAGAAAACAACAACGACGTCAACACCAACCACCTGCTGGACAACCTCGCTAACCTCGGTTTCAAACAACTCGTCACTTCGCCCACTCACACCGCAGACCACACACTCAACCCCATCTTCGCTGCCAACAGCCACATCTCCTTCAGCCACACCACCGAACTCGACTGGACAGACCATCACTGCATCCACTCCTCCTACCGGAAACCACCTGCTCAGCACCACCGCACACAACCCCCCCAACGCAACTGGAGCAAAGTCTCAACAGAACAACTGATCTTCACCCTCTCCCAAACCTCACCGCCAGGAACCTCGGACTCTGACACAGGCGCCACCGACCTGCAACGCTAGTTAGCAGACTGCACCAACAACCTTGCGCCGCTCAAAAAGTCCTCAAACACTACACAGCACCAAGGCCAGCTGGTTCACCCCTGATCTACAGAACTCCAAATGAGAACACCGCAAAAGAGAGAAGGCCTGGCGCATGGATCCTACCGAACCCAACCACATCTCACTCAAAGAGTCCATCCGCAAGCATCACCAACTGATCCACACCCCCTAAAGAACCCACTTCAAAAACCGCCTAGACAACAACGCCCACAACAGTAAAGAACTCTTCGGCAACGTCAAAGAACTCTCAAACCCCAGGACCTGCTCCAACGAACCCCCTCCGTCACAAGAACTCTGCAACTCCATCGCCACCCACTTCTACCGCAAGATAGAAGAAATTCACAACAGCTTCAGCCCCAAACAGACCGCAGACACCCACGAACCCGACACCCTGAGGAACACCAACCTCCTCCACACATGGCCCTCGTCCACGAAAAAGACGTCACTCACACCATGGCCTCCATCCACTCCGAATCCCCATCGGACCCCTGCCCTCACCACATTTTCAATAAAGCTAGCAACATCATCGCTCCCCACCTCTGCAACACCATCAACAGCTCCTTCGAGTCAGCCACCTTCCTGGAAATCTGGAAACACGCAGAAGTCAACGCACTACTGAAGAAGCCCATGGCGGACCCAGACAGACGACCCAAAGAACTACTGGCCGATCTCCCTCCACCCCTTCCCGGCCAAGGTCATTGAAAAAGTCGCCAACACCCAGCTCTTCCCCTTCCTAGAAGACAGAAAGGTGCTCGACACCTCCCAATCCGGATTCTGAAAAAATCACAGCACCGAGACCGCACTCACCGCTGCCACAGATGACATAAGGATCATGCTCGACAAAGTAGAAACCGCAGCACTCATCCTGCTGGACCTCTCTGCCGCATTCAACACGGTATGCCATCACACCCTCCGCAGAAGACTCCACAACGCCGGAATCCGCAAAAAGGCTCTCAACTGGATCTCATCATTTCTCACCGGCAGAACTCAGAGAGTTCGCCTTCCGCCATTCCTGTCTGAGGCCTCCAAGATCATCTGTGGCTTCCCTGAAGGAACCTCCCTCAGCCCAACGCTCTTCAATGTCTACATGGCTCCTCTCGCCAACATCGCTCGGACACACCACATCAACATAGTATCATACGCAGACTACACCCAGCTAATCCTCCCCCTCACGAAAGACCCCACTACTGCCAAAAACAACCTACACAACGGACTACACGCCATCTCCAACTGGATGGAATCAAGCCGCCTCAAGCTAAACACCGATAAAACAGAGATCGTCATCTTTGGCTTTAACCCCTCAGCATGGAACGACTCCTGGTGGCCCAACTCCCTAGGCACCGCACCCTCACCCACCACCCACGCTCGCAACCTAGGCTTCATCTTGGACTCCACTCTTAGCATGACTCAGCAGGTCAACGCAATCTCCTCCTCCTGCTACAATATTCTCCGCATGCTCCGCAAGATCTTCAAGTGGATCCCGTCGAGACCAGGAAAACCGTCACCCACGCCCTGGTCAGCAGCAGATTGGATTACGGCACTGCCCTATATGCAGGAACAACGGCCAAGCTACAACGTATCCAGAACGCATCTGCCTGCCTCATCCTTGACGTCCCATGCCGCAACCACATCTTCCCCCACCTCAGAGACTTTAACTTGCTACCCGTACCGAAAAGGATCACCTTCAAGCTCCTGACCCACGCACACAAGGCTCTCTACAACACCGGTCCAGCCTTCCTCAACGACAGACTTTCCTTCCACGCTCCCACACGCCCTCTCCGCTCCGCCAACCATGCTCTTGCCACCATCCCCCGCATCTGCCGCATCACCGCCGGAGAAAGATCCTTCTCACACCTCACCGCCAAAACCTGGAACTCTCTACCACTCCAGCTACACCAGACCCAGGACCTCCTAACTTTCAGGAAACGCCTCAAAACATGGCTCTTCGACCAGTAGCATCCCCTCTCCCCAGCGCCTTGAGACCCTAACAGGTGAGTAGTGCACTTTATAAGTATACTGATTAATTGATTGATTGATTTTCTTGAAGCTTTGTTCACATTCACATGACCAAAGAAATGGAACATTTCATTTTTTTAAGTGCCTCAATGGGGCACTTACAGTGCCAAAGTCACTTATGTGCCTTGAACAGAAACTGGCCATACCAAGAAAGGATCACAGCATAGTTACATCTTGTGGGAGAGAAGCGGATGACCAAGCTTGTAATTTATTTGGATCGGGAGTCATTCTCCCCTTAGAAAAGATATGACCAATAAAGCAATCAGACAGCATTTGTAAAGCACAACACTGTCAACCCTAGTGGTTATCTGGGCGCTGTGTCTCCGTTGAAGAGCCAGGTCTTGAGTCTCTTCCTGAAGTCTGCCCGCAAGGGGGCTGTACAAAGCTGGAGGGATAGGTCGCTCAGGTATTTGCTGCGATGTAGAAGGAGTGGCCACTGCTGCGATCTGCTGGTTGCAGGGGGTATGAGCGAGGGTGAGGGAAGAGGAGTGCAGGTGTCTAGAGGGTTGGTGAAAGTTGAGTCGATGGTTGATGTAGGCAGGTCGAAGGTCATGGAAGGCTTTGTAGGCGTGTGTGATGCCAGGAACTGGCATCTCTTCTGGATGGGGAGCCAGTGGAGGTCTCTCAGGTGGGGGATGTGGGTTCATTTGGTGAGGTCCAGGGTGAGTGTGGCTGCAGTCTACTGAGGAGCTGAGTGGAGATGCTGGCGTAAAGGACATTGCCATAGTCAATGCAGCTGGTGATGAGGGCCTGAGTGACAGTCTTTCAGGTGTTGGGTGGGATCCATCTGAAGATTCTGCCAAGCATGCAAAGTGTGTAGAAGCAGGAGAGGTGACTGCATTGAAGTATCATTTCATGATCAGTTTAAGGTTGAGGATGATGCTGAGTTTGCATGCATGGGCAGTCGGTGTAGGTCCAAGTTCTGCTGGCCACTAGCAGTGGTCCAATGAGGAAGTGTTCTTCCTGAAGAGCAGTACTTCAGTTTTGTAGGAGTTGAGTTGGAGGCAGTTGTATCTCATTCATTTGACTATGTTGATCATGGCATCATGGAAGTTGGTTTTGGTGTTGATGGGGTCCTCAGTGAGCGAGAAGATCAGTTGAGTGTCATCTGCATAGGAGATTATGTTGAGTCTGTGGGATCTGACAAAGTCTGTGATGGGGGTCATGTAGATGGTGAGGCTGAGGGATCATCCTTGTGGTACGCATCATATGATTTCTTTGGGTGTGGAGGTGAAGGGAGGCAGTTGGACAGAGTGCATCCTGTAAGGAAGGCGGCAATCCACTTGAAGGAGTCTTGCTGTATGTCTATAGTGTAGATTCTGTTGATGAGGGAGCTGTGGGAGATGGTGTTGAACGGTGCAGAGAGGTCAACGAGGATCAGGGCCACTGTTTCTCAATGGTCGAGGGGTGTTCAGATGTCATCTGTGGTGATGATCAGCCGGGTCTCAGTGCTGTGGTTGGCACGGAATCCTGATTTGGTAGTCGTCCAGTAGCCGGTTTTGTTCCAGTGGGGCGTTAAGTAGGTGAGCGGAGACCAGGTGGTAATGATTTGCCTGATGTTTGCTGGCTGATTGAGGACGTTGGGATTGAGGGATGTGGGTTGGAGGTTGAAATTGTTTTAAATGTTGGTGATCTTGCTGTGGAAGTAGTCTGAGAGGGGGTTGCATAGTTCTTGGGATGGAAGGTTGGATGAGTTTGAGTTTGAGTTTGAGTTTAAAATATGATGGATGGATGGATGGATGGATGGATGGATGGATGGATGGATGGATGGATGGATGGATGGATGGTTTCTCTTTGGATGTCAGGTTGGAGAATTCTTTGACTATTTTGAACAGTTCCTTTGTGTGGCTGGCAGTGGAGTCGATGCTGGTGGTGATGGCTCCTTTCTTGGCTTCTTTGACCTGGCTGATCTTCCAATTCGTCATTAATCTGCCTAATATCTATGCATCGACGCCTGCAAACGGCTGACCGGCATCGCGTTCGCACCCTGCAGCAGCTGAGGGAATCTGTGGCCGTATACTGGCAGAGCGGGGACTTTATTTTGCCAGTTGAATATTCCCAGGCGGGCGGCAAGATGGCGACTGCCGTGATCTGACCAGGACCCTTCCCGCTGGAGCGGCAGGCTGCCGGCATGTGTGGACCCACCGGTGATAATCCTGCTGATTCGAGGGCACTGGACCATCCGCTGGGTAGTTTTGAGAGCGTAGGAGGAGTCCACTCACTTTCCTGCATTGTGCGGCTGAACTTGGGCCTGTAACGAGACGCAAGGGCTGGCAGCGCTCGCCCCATGTGAGCGCTGCGACGGTGGGGACTACTAACGGAGTCGGGGCGACATAGTCTTTCCACGTGGAGGCCCGGTGGCGGTGTTCCAAGGGGTCTGGAACGCTGGGACCCACCTCGCTGTACATATTGGTACAAGCTCGACTGGTCGATTGCAGAGGAAGAGGCGAGCCTGCTGAATTCGCACCTGAGGAGCAGGAAGCGGACGTCACCGACGGCTGGTGGTGGTGTGAAGGATGCAGCCTGGCTCCTAGCCTTCAGCTGCGATGGTGGGTGGGAGCGGGAGTGGGTGGCTGGGCTCTGCTCACAGCGGCTGGTGAGAGTGGCTGATGAGCTTTTTGTGACTGCATGCCCCTGCGCGCTCAGCCGGGGCACAGAGATCCCAGGGTCTTCGCTCTGGGAAAGATTGATCCACTATCGCCTTGTTAATATGAGCGGACTAAGCCAGGGACAGTGCGTGATCTGCAGCTAACTGCCACCGTGACCTCCCCGGCTCCAGACTCTGGACTTAATCCACACAATATTATTTGCATCGGCGGTCGCCGTCCCATGTTTCCCGCCACTGTGAAGCTCAAACTGGTGACTAGTGCAGCCCATCAGCAGCAATCCCCTCACAGGCCTAGCCTTCATGAGCGCATGAAGGTTCTCTTGACAATGCCCCCCTTCATCATAAATGCCGGACGGTCCCATGCGCCATTGGTGTGCCGCATTGTTTCTGCTATGGCAACATTTGGTGTGATTATACAGTGACTGCACCCTGTCAGTGGCATTGTGGATTAGTGGCAGATTGACCTCAGTGTCTCACCTATGGTGTCTGGCAACCTCTGAACCTTGTGGCTGCTGATTTCACTAGTACCAGAAATGACTGCGGAGTCCAGGGGGTAGTTGTGCCACTTGTGGTGAGGAGATCGGCTGTACGCTACGACTGAGACTGGAAGCTGTGTTGCTTACGTTTCGGGGGCCTGGTTGCGGCACCAGGGGACTTGTACTTGGCGTCGGCAATGGGCAGAACAGACAAGACACAGCCCCACCTAATGATTGAGGCACGAAAATCAACTAAATCACAGCACAGGGCGGCCTCGGAGGCGGATGTCCAGGGAGAGGGCCCCCCCACATTGGAGGAAACGCTGTTCGCCATGCAAAAGAGTCTCCAATCCATCGAGGGGTCCATGGCTGCGGTGAATCATATGCTGGATCACATGTCTTCTGAGCAGGAGAAAAAAAACACGAGGATGGGGGAATTAGAGCAGTGCGTCTCCGCTAACAAAGATGACCTTGGAGAGGTGACAGACAAGGCGCTCCATATGGAAAAGGTCGTAGCGCATATCCAAGAAAAAAACGAAGATTTGGAGGCCAGGTCCAGTTGCAAAAACATCCGCATCACGGGCCTACCAGAATCCACCAACAATGGCAGGATGGAGTTTTTCATTGAGACACAGGTTAAAGACGTCTTCGGCCCTGAAAATCTCTCTCCAAGGTTTATACTGGAGCGTGCTCATCGGTCGCTGGCTGCTTGACCTGCCCCTGGTGATCTGCCCCTGGTGCCCCGCCTCGCCCGATAATTGCCCGTCTACTGAACTACCGAGACAGTGACGTCATCCTGAGCGCGCAAGAGAAACGGGCACATGTAATCACCAGGGAAACACTCTGGCTTTTTTCCCGGACTTCACAGTGGCAGTCCAGTCAGCAAGATGGGAAATTGGCGCAGTTAAAAAATTCCTGCAGACAGAACCCATTCCATACGCCATGCTGTACCCACCCCGTCTACAGATTGGCCCAGACGGGGATTGCAAAATCTTCAACTCCCTTAAGGCGGTAATGGATCATGTTGAGAAGCTGAAGCGGAGAAGATCCGAGGCGTCTGCGGAACAGGACGAAGGGGAGCTGTGACGGGGTGCCTGTACTTGCTGTGAGACTGTGGGCACCCCTGGGGCCATCATGCTGCGCTCTGACTTCTAGCGGAGCCCTGGAGCCAATATTGCTGTCTGGTGTATTCCCACTAATTACTGTCTGCTGATTTTTGCTACTCAGTTAGTATTTTTATGTTTATCCAACTTTATTGCAGGCTCTGAATGTGTTGGGGGATCCAGGTCATGCCCTGGACTTCAAGTTTCTGGATGTGCCTAGTCCACACTTACTGCAATGTGTCGTTGCCCTTCCTATTTGATGCAGATCATGGCGGGGTGGTTGGGCGGCTACTGCTGTCTTCTGGAGGCTCACCAGCTGCCGGCACTCAGGTGATAGGTACTTGATGCAGGAATGAAGCACGCTACATGATCGCTTTCCTCTCCGGGGTATACATTGTGGGGGCTCACTGCAATCCCCCCTCCTCTAAATTACTGATCTGTAGGTACTGTGGCCACTACTGCTCTAAATAGCTTGGCTGCAGTGCCTTAAGTCGCTGTTGGTATAGCCTCACACATGTCTCCATCCTAGATCAGCCACCCCCTACTTAGTGGGAGGATAGTAGAACTCTGGTGTTACCCCCATGGGTGTTCTCCATCAAAAGTTATTCTCAACTTGTTCTCCATACTGGAATTAGTTATTTCGGGAAGGGATGGCTTTGGCAAGTTTGGATCGCTGAAGTGGGTGGGGGGATTTGAGGGGAGGGCTGGGGTGGGGGGTGGTCTAAGGGGTTTTTATGGACACTCTTCTCTTATACTGCTACTTACCTCAGTGGTCAGATCCCAGCAGGTTCTCTCACAACACCATGTACATCCGAATCAGACATGCCATGGTTAGTAACAAAGTTCCTTACCTGGAATTTGCGCAGCCTAAATAACCCCAAGAAGATACTGTCAGTGTTAGCGCAGTTACATAGACGGGATATTCAGGTGGCATTTTTGCAGGGAACCCATCTCACACAGCAATCGGAAAAGACTGTTGGCACTAGTTGGGCCGGGCAAAGGGTTGCCTCGTCTTACTACTCCTATGCTCGGGGAGTAATGATCCTGGTAAAAAAAAGGGGTCCGCTTCACACTGCTCCATGCCAAAACAGATACACAGGGCAGGATGGCGCTGGCACATGGGTTGCTTGGAGATGTGGGGGTCCGCTTAGTGAATATCTACGGCCCAAACATTGAGGATCCCTCCATTTTCGCAGATGTTTGGCACAGCATCTCCAAGTACTCTTCAGCTAAATAGTTTTGGGGCAGAGACTTTAATGTCTGCTTGGGCGGACAGTTGGATAGGCAGGGCGTGGGGGTACCGAGGCACAACCAGGCCTCTGAGGCGTTGCGAGGTTTCTTGGATGCGGGGCTCTGCAGGACGTTTGGCGCATTAGGCACCCGGGTATATGCGAAAGTAATTTCACTTCTACGGATATTGCACTTGGTCCCGCCTGGACTATTGGATCCTTCCTGAGCCTGCATGCACATGGGTTGTAGATGTTCGCCACCTAGCCAAAACACTGTGGACCACTCTCCTGTGCTCCTAGAACTATGAGCTCACACAGTTTCAATGGCGTCTGCAGCCCTCTTCCCTATGGACCATGTGTTCAGATGTACAGTGGGCACAGCCTTCAGCAATATTTTTAAAGAAAACTCTGGCTCAGTGGACTGTCCTGGACTCTGTGGGAGGCATTCAAAGTTACTATCAGGGGTGTCTGCATAAGTGCACAGGCCAGGGTTCGGAAAGACCTGCGGCATCGAATGCGAAAAATAGCAGACAATATTTTTACTTTGGAGCGTTAATATATTCAAAACCTAGCTTCATCTATACCAGCTAACATACGAGAACTGGTTACAGAATATGACACAGCGGATCAGGAGCTAGCGCATAGGTCACAGTGCTTTAATGCATGTTATTATTGCAAGGGGGGATGCCCCAGAAGCTCACTAGCTCAAAAGCTGGCTGCGCCACGGACTCCGGATCACATCAAGGAAATGCTGGACATTGAGGGAACTGCGCACCACACCTCCTCTGAAGTCAGTGAGGTGATGCTGGATTTCTATTCTAACCTTTATGGGGAGCGGAGGCATATGCCTGCTGCTGACATCCACTATTACTTGGATGATGTCACGTTAGGCTGGCTTTCCATTAACCAACGCAAATACATCACGCTATTAAGTCGCTGCCCACAAGTAAGGCTGCTGGCCTCGATGGGCTCCCCAGCGAATTCTACAAGGCCTATGCAGACGATCTGGCACCCAGGCTCTTGGATGGTTTTGCAAAAGCATACGATAGTGGCACCCTCCCTCCTTCACTCAAGGAGGCTCTTCTGGTCATGCTCCTTAAGCCGGACAAGCCCACTAATCCGTGCGATTCCTACTGCCAGCTATCAATCATTAATATTGACACCAAAATCTTGGCAAAAATGATTGTCACTCGGCTTTAGCCCCTCAATCCTAACCTGGTCTTCCCGGATCAGTCAGGGTTTGTCCCAGCCCGCTCTACGGCACACAATTTGCGCACGGTCTTCTCCACCCTGCATTACTTTGAGGCCGATTTTCAGGCAGTTGCTGTGTTACTTGATGCAGCAAATTCATTTGACTCCCTGCAATGGGAGTTTATGTTCACTGTGATACTCAGAATGGGGCTACCCCTTTTTTCTTGAAGTGGATACATCTCTTATATGTGGATACATCTCTTATATGAGGCTCCAGGCGGCACAGGTCTGTGTTAATGGGTGGGTATGCCCCGCATTCTCAATTCGGCAAGGCACCCGACACGCCTCCTGCGTGTGGCCCTTGTGATGTATCTTTCTATGCAAGTGATTGATAGAATTTAAAAATAAATAAATAAATACATAAATAAAGTGAGACCTGCATCAACTTGTGTAAGAGCTTTATCAATTTCCTTTCGTGTGGTCCCACAACCCAGTATGTCATCACTGTAATTGAAAGCATTTGTGACGGGTTGTTTTACATGACAAATTACATCCTGAAAGAGTTCTGTTGCTGATGATTCAATTCAGAAATGTATATAGCGCGCTACATACCCAGAGGGTCTCAAGGCGCTTAGGTAGGGGTGGGGAGTTATTTGTCGAATATCCAGGTTTTAAGTTGCTTTCTGAATGCTAGATGGTTTTGAGTAAGGCGAAGGTGGATGGGAAGTGAGTTCCAGGTTTTAGCCGCCAGGTAGGAGAAGGATCTTCCTCCCATGGTGGTTTTGTTGCTGCGAGGTACAGCAGCCAGGGCTTGGTTGGAGGAGCGTAGCTGGCGGAAGGGGGGTGTAGAAGGAAAGTCGTGTGTTGAGGCATTCAGGTCCAAGTTCGTAAAGTGCTTTTTGTGCGTGGGATAGGAGGCGGAATGTTATCCTCTTATTGACGGGGAGCCAGTGGAGGTGTTTCAGGTGACCAGAAATGTGGTCATTGCGCGGGGTGTCTAGTATGAGTCTGGCTTAAGCGTTCTGGATGTGTTGGAGTTTTTTCTGAAGTTTTGCGGTGGTACCGGCGTATAGGGTGTTTCCGTAGTCCAGTCGGCTTGTGACCAGTGCGTGGGTGACCGTTTTTCTGGTTTCGGTGGGGATCCAGCGAAATGTTTTTTTGAGCATGCGAAGAATGTTGAAGCAAGAAGATGAAACGGCATTGACTTGTCAGGTCATCGAGAGTGAGGAGTCCAGAATGACGCCCAGGTCCGTGCGTGGTCCGTTGGGATGGGTGCTTTTCCGAGGGACTCTGGCCACCAAGAGTCGTCCAGGCAGAGGGGGAGGTGCCTAAGATAAGGACTTCTGTTTTGTCGGAATTCAGTTTCAGACGGCTTTGCTTCATCCACTCGGCTACTGCTTTCATTCCTTCATGCAGGTTGGTTTTGGCGGTGTTAGGGTCTTTGGTGAGTGAGAGGATCAGTTGGGTATCATCAGCATAGGAGATGATGTTGAGGTTGTGTTGGCGTGCGATGGCCGCGAGGGGGCTCATGTATACGTTAAAGAGGGTGGGACTGAGTGAGGATCCTTGTGGCACGCCGCAAATGTCTTCAGTGGCCTCTGACTTGAATGGTGGGAGGCGGACTCTCTGGGTTCTTCCGGCAAGAAACAAGGTGATCCATTCCAGTGCTTTTCCTTGGATTCCGATGTTTCTGAGGCGTTGTAACAGGGTGTTATGACAGACTGTGTCGAAGGCTGCGGAGAGGTCTAGGAGGATGAGGGCGACTGTGTCTCCATTGTCCAGTAGAGTTTGAATGTCGTCTGTTGCTGCGATGAGTGCAGTCTCAGTGCTGTGTTTAGCTCGGAAGCCGGACTGTGATGAGTCGAGGATTTGTTGGTTTTGAGGAAGGCGGCGAGCTGGTTGTTGACAGCTTTCTCGATGACTTTGGCCGGGAATGGAAGGAGCGAGATGGGGCGGTAGTTTTTGAGTTCGGTGGGGTCCGCTGTGGGTTTTTTCAGAAGGGTGCTGAGTTCGGCGTGTTTCCAGCTTTCCGGGAAGGTGGCGGAGTTGAGGGAGCAGTTGATGACGTCTCGGAGGTGTGGTGCTATGATGGAGTCTGCTTTGTTGAAGATGTGGTGAGGGCATGGATCTGTGGGGGATCCTGAGTGGATGGAGTTCATCAGGCGGATGGCGTCCTCAGTGGAGATTGGGTTCCAGTCATTAAGGATGTTCAAGGGGGGTGAGGGTACAGCAGAGGGTTGGGTGGGTTGGTCTCCGGGTTGGTTGTCGAAGCTGTTGTGGATGTCTGCGATTTTGTCGTGGAAGAACGAAGCTAGGGAGTCGCAAAGGGCTTGAGAGGGAGTGATGTTGTTGGAGTTGGCAGTGGGGTTGGTAAACTCTTTGACGATGTTGAATAATTCCTTGCTGTTGTGTGCGTTGTTGTCAAGTCGGTCTTTGAAGGCGGCTTTCTTGGCATTCCGGATCAGTTGGTGGTGTATGCGGGTGGCGTTTTTGAAGGCATCCCTGGTGCTGGTGTTTGGGTCTTTTTTCCAGGCCTTCTCAAGGGAGCGACAGAGTTTCTTGGATTTCTTAAGATCCTCGTTGAACCAAGGGGCGTTTTTGTAGCAAAGTTTGATTTGACGTTTTTTCAGGGGTGCTAGGATGTCGGCGCTGTTGGTTAGCCATTGAGTGAGGTTAATGGCAGCTTGGTTGGCGTTCGAAGAGTGGGCAGGGGGGTTTTGAAGAAGCGATGAGATCTGGCCGATGGTGATTTTGTTCCAGTTTCTTCGCAGAGTGGTTTGGGGGTGGTTGTAGGTTGTGGTCTTTTTGTAGACAAAGTGAATGCAGCTGTGGTCCGTCCAATGGAGAGCAGTGGGGTGACTGAAGGAGATATGTTTGCTGGAGGTGAAGATGGGGTCGAGTGTGTGCCCTGCAACGTGGGTGGGGGTGTTAACAAGTTGTTTGAGTCCGAGGTTGGCGAGATTGTCCAGAAGGGTGGTGGTGTTGCAGTTGATGCTCTTTTTCAGGTGAAAATTGAGGTCTCCCAATAGAATGTAGTCCTCGGAGGGGAGGGCGTGTGGGGTGATAAAGTCTGTGATGTCTTCACTGAATTGTGCACGGGGTCCTGGTGGCCTGTAGAGGAGGGTGCCTCTGAGCGTAGTCTTTCATATCAAAATCAACCAACAAGAGTCGAAAAGGTAGTAATGTACCTGTAATTTTCTTCCAGTTTGAGTTTGTGATACCCAGTGTTCAAATCAAGGCTCCATTCAGCTGCGTAATCATGTCAGCAATATTCAGTCCTGGATGTCGTTCTCTGTCAATCGCCTTCTTAGCTTAGCGCATTACAATGCAGATTCGCACAGCTCTTCCACTATCCTTCATAGGCACCACCACTATGGGTGTTGCCCATGGCATCTGTTGGACCTGGCCCTTTTTGCAGTTTTATCCCAAGTTTTTGCCTTTTGTCGCCTATTTTTCTGACCCTCATTTTTGGCTTTAGGACTACAGACACTTTACCACTGCTCTCTGTGTCAATTGCGATTATGATTGGTTCTCCATGATTGGCATATTTGATTGACTGGTAAGTCCCTAGTAAAGTTTACTGTGTGTGCCAAAGGCCTGTAAATCAAATGCTACTAATGGGACGCACAACATTGGTCAAGAAACCTCCGGGAACAGGCGCAATAACCATCTGTGTCCTTGGAATATTCATTCAGAACTCTGACCGCCAAAACCAAAAAACTTTGCATCCCCCCCCATGTACAATAATGTATAAATTTGTAAATAAGTGTCACTGAATTTATTTCACTATTCACTGTGTTCACCAACAGTCACTCTTCACATGTTTTAACAGTTATTGAATTGGAAATGGAATGAAGAAATTCCAGTGTATTACTATTGTGACTTTTTCATACATAAAAACCTTGAACTAAATCTGTTCTCAGAGAGGTGTAATTGAATGTAATTGATTATCATTCTTGTCAATATCTTAAGAGCTAACATAGCCTTTACTTAAAGTAATTCGCTAAACCACCCGACAGAACCATTTTTTCTTTAATCACTAATGGGACTGCGGCACTGATTGTGCCACCCACATGAGTAGCCCTGTAAACGCAGTAAACATGGCAGTTTTAAACTGCCATGTCGTCAGGCAAGGGCAACCACATGCCGGGTCCAAACCTTCCCTTTTACTACATGTAAGGCATCCCTAAGGTAGGCCCAAGGTTCCCCCATGGACAGGGTGCAGAAATGTGAAGGGTAGGACATATACTGGTGTGTTTTACATGTCCGGATAGTGAAATACTGCCAATTTAGTTTTTCACTATTGCAAGGACTAGCTCTCCCATAGGCTATCATTGGAGCTGTCTAGTAACATTTTACTAGTGTAACTTTCAATTGGGAACAGCTAGAGATTTGAGGTTTGTGCTCTCTGAGCTCAGAATTTAAAACACACCTTTGAGGGAAGGTGGTTTTTAACTTGTGTGGTTGAATATGCCACTTTTAGAGAGTGGGCATTTCGTGTTTAAGCATCCTGTGCCTGCCTTTGGAATCTATGTCTGGTTTAGACTGTCAAGGACTTGTTTGTGGATTCACTCTAGACAGTCACTCAAAGGGAGTTGAGGTGTGCCCATCTTGAAGGCCCATCACCAAGCTGATCGGCTTTCCTGGCCTAGAGTGGTGGGAGGAGCTGTCACCTGCACCTGAACAGGGCTGTGTCTGGCCTTTCACAATACTGTCTCCACTCCCCTGGAGTTTGTCTGGAGCCATGAACATGCAGGACAACGACTGGTGCACTACAAAGAAAATCCTTTGAAGCATCCCTACTTCAAAGGCCAAAAGGGGTATAAGTATTGGACCTAAAACCCCAGATTTTTAGAACACTTCAGTATCAAGAAGAAACCTCTACCAAGGAGAAGTGTAGAGCTGTGAGGAGGAGTGCTGCTCCTTTGCTGTGTGTTGCGTTGCTGAGTTGGCCTACAGGTGCTGCTTCTGCTTTGGAGAGGAAAATGACTGGACCTTGCTTTGTATCCTGCATGTGAAGTTTCTCCAAGGGTTTGTATGTGCTTGCCTCCTGTTAGAAGTCTCAGGCAGTCAAAGACTTTACCTGCAGCATTCCTGAACTCCACTGCTGAGACTTCTGACCTGCCAAGTGGTGTCAACGCCTGTTCAGGGCCACTGGAGGGGTTTGCTGGGCTGCGAACCTCAACCATCACCATTGATGCTGCCTGCACAGATGCTGTGGTCCATGCTCACTAGGTGAGCACAGCACCAACCTCGACGACAACGGCCCTGTAACGACTCTGATATCATCACCGAGGCTGCTGCTGACACCGGACCAAGGGCACTGCTTGTGGAGTGCACAAAGCACCACCTATTGACACCAGCACCTTCCTCGCAACATCTCAGAGCCGATAACCAGCATGGGTGACTTCCGAACTCATCGCCACCACACTGTTGTATGTAACAGACGACTCATCGTAACACTGCCTACCTCCCCTGCACAGCCACGACTCAACGCCTGCTTCCCCTGTGGCAGCAATAAACTGACGCAGCCTCGGGACATCTACACCTCACCTCTGTGACACTGTGCAATGTCTTTTGACAAGTTCATTTTCCAGGATACTGTTTTGGGGGTCAGGTGTCTCCGTGGCCGGCCCGCGCACCTCACGGTCGGCACCGTAGTTTAGATTTGTACCGGTCACAACTTTGAGATAGCCCCAGTTGGAGCTATAGTCTTCTAAGAGCTATATTTTTACTGTACATTTTTGAAAGTGATATCTTGAGTTATGTACATTGGATGTTTGTAGTTTGGTCTTGTTTGGTTTAGATAAAGATACTTTATTTTTCTAAACTAGTGTGGTGTCCAACTGTAGTGTTTTCACTGTGTTACTGTGTCTGTTATGTACAAATACGTTACACATTGCCTCTTAGATAAGCTTGACTGCTCGGCCGAGCTACCAAGGGGGTGAGCATGAGTTATCTGTGTGTGTAACTCCCTTATCCCTACTAGAGAGAAGGGGCCCTACTTGGACAGGGTGCAAGCCACAGCCAACTAGAGACCCCTATTTCTAACAGCATCTGACCAGTGGATCGCTCAATGAGGGGCCGGCATCTTCATTAAGCACTAGCAGCATGTTAACATTTGGTTTATCGCGCTTGCTCTTTGGTTGTGAGGCGGGGGTAGTCTTCATCGGAAAACCCTCCACCGACAGAAAATTATTCAATCAATCAGGGTATTGTAAGAGCACGATACTCACCAGTGAGGGTCTCAGGGCGCGGGGGGGGGGGGGGGTAGCAGATCTGATTAGCCAAAGAGCCAGGTCTTGAGAGTCTTCCTGAAGGTGTTCAGGGAGAGGGCGTGTCTGATGTCTGCCGGGAGCTCGTTTCAAGTTTTGGCCGCGATGTGGGAGAAGGATCTTCCACCTCATCTGGCTCTGTGGATGCACAGGGTTTGTGCCAGTGAGAGTTTTAAAGATCGGCGGTTCCTTTTGGGTACGTGGAAGTTTATGCTGTTGTTGAGGTATTCAGGTCCGGTGTTATGTAGGCATTTGATAGCGTGGGTGAGGATTTTGAAGGTGACTCTTTTCTCCACGGGGAGCCATAGAAGAGCGTATTGCATATAACACATGCCCCCACAGAATTCAGCGTAAAAAAACACTGCAATGAAATGGCGTTCTCCTATTTAATAAAGCTAAATGCTTTTACCATAGCTCAAACCACAGGCAATCTGTTTACATGCGACTGGTAAAATTGCTTTCCATTGAAATCAGGTTGCCAATGATTTAATACGTTTCCATTTTAACCTCCAGTGTTGGAGATAAATGATCTACCAGAGGCTGACCTCAGTAGTTTGTGACTTCTCTACAACTTCCTTTCAAGAATAGTCCCTGCTAATACAATGAAACAATTGTCTAGAAAAGCATTTATTTTTTTGCCAGAAATAATTCAAATGGCAGTCATTTTCCTGCAAATTTAGTAAGGTTGCGTACAATAATTTGTTTATTATAGAGGTGACACTAAAATAGAAGTGTCATGTTTACATGATGAAAGGGTCTCAAATGAAGATGCCGGGGGTTAAATATAATATTGAGACTGCAGCAGTCACCTTGAACCAATCAGTATGTGCTGAGCTCAAGAAAATAGTTTTACAGAAACCTTTCCACAGTTAATTCTTGGGAGGTACAACATAGCCTTTGCTGTCATCTAGCGTACAAAGAGGCAATGACAAGGCATTTCCTCTGCTCGAACATGAATTGTCTGCGTTGCCATTTTTACAAGAAACCTTTCCTTGCAGGTTGTTTGCTAGGGAAGCCACGAGAGCAAAGGCTGCCATTTTCCAGAGTCAAATGTATTTCCGTCATCGGAAAGAAGAGGTGGGAGAAAACGCTACACTGTAGAGACAGAACGTAAACGGTCACATATAAAAAGGGTAAACAAATAATAAAATACTGGCAGTTGGGGCTCACTGGTTGTTATTCATCTCTTTTGTATTGTATTGCAGTAACAATACAGCGCTGTCTACCCATATCTGGGGCGTTAAAGCGCTTGCCTACGTGGGAAGTTCGCTAAATCGTGTAGGGTTTGTGGTTTGAAGGATGTTGTCTTTGTTTTGATCAAATGTGGGAAGTGTTTTCCATTGCTGCATTGAGTCACTCGCGGGTAAATTAGCCAATAGAATAAAAAAATTAGCTAGCTATCGCGCCAAGAATTTTCAATTCTATTAAGAACACGGAGGCGAGGATCATGCTTCTCTTTTATTTTAATGCCACACACAGCAGCCAATGAAATCTTTGTAAATCAAAACAAAACTACATTTCCCATGATGCAAAAACTACATCACTTCCTGCAACAGTCCATAAGAACCAGGCAATACCGGATATCCTCCTCTTTCTTTGCTTCGAACATAAGTCCATAAAAAACTGAAGTCCAACATAGACATCCTCCAACGTGGAAGAACAGCCAACTGGAAAAAGTTCCTTTAACCGGAAACATATTCAGTCCATCTTCTTCTCAGAACCTGGAAGAATGAGAAAGAGTGCCCGTAAAATCTGCGAAAACAGAGTATAAATCATGGGTGGGCAAAATAGTACAATACATGTAATACAACCGGGTGGGATAATCCTCGCCTCCGTGTCCTTAATAGAATTGAACATTCTTGGCGCGATAGCTAGCTAATTCTTTATTCTATTACAGGACCGGAGGCTTCGTATTATGCTAGCTTAACGCTCTTGAAACACTACAGAGGAAATATCACCCACCGGTTTATAATAAACCTGCTTAAAAGTAGATTCTGAGGACCAATCAGCTGAATGCATAATGTCCTGAACAGTAGATCCTAACATAAAACTCTTAGAGGCCATGGCGCCACGAACAGAATGCGGCCCAAAAACATGGTTATCAATACCCGCCTCTTGCATAACATATTTCAACCACCTGTCTATAGTAGCCGCAGTAACAGGTTTGAAAGGTTTCTGCAAAGCAATCCATAATTGCGTTACATCTGTAGGCCGAATAGACCTCGTACACTTCTCAAAGGCTTTAAGGCTTTGCACCACACAAAGTTTAACATTACTTGGAAAAGCATGAGAATCAACACTTCTAGACATTGTCTTAATCCTGGCAGTAATATTAAAAGAGACTCCCTCTGGAGTGAATACTCTACCTGTAATGTCCAAGGCCTTGACGTCAGATGACCGTCTACATGCCGTAAGACATAACAGCATAGCCAACTTGGCTGAAATCATTTTCGGACCAACTATTGATTGTATATTTGGGTTTGGGCGGATTCGCGCCCCTAATACCTTTCAGAAGTTTGTAAACAAGCGGATGCATACCCACAGGTTTACCGTCAAGCTGAGAGTGACCCACCGAGATCGCGGAATGGAAATTGTTAACTGAACAATATGCTAAACCTTCCAACGCTTTCAGGGAAAGGAAGTTCACAATGCAGGGTAATCCTGCCCCCACGGGATCCACGTGTTGTTCCACGCACCAATGAACCCAGTCCTTCCAGGCTGAAGTGTATCTCTTTCAAGTGGAAGGAGCCCAAGCTTGGTCGATAAAGATTGAAGCATGCTCCGAAAATTCTGGCATTTGCCAATGTTGCCGGAAAGTCTCCAGGCCATCAGAGACAGATGCCCTGACACTACCATCGGGTGCATTTCTCCATAAGGGCCCTAGAGCATCATCGGGGACTCTGGAATCCTCCTGGGAAGATCGCAACTCCCCTCCAGGAGACTCGGAAACCAAGGTTGCGACTTCCAGAGGGGAGTCACTAAGATCACCTCCGCCCTCTGTCGCACTATCCGTGAATACACTCGAGGGATCAAAATGAACGGGGGGAAACGCGTAATTCAGGGACTTGGACCAGTCCTGAGTGAAGGCATCCGTCGCCAGTGCTAATGGATCTGGTCTCCAACAGAAGAACAGAGACATCTGCCGAATCAACCTGGAAGCAAAAAGGTCGATCTGGCAAGACCCCTAAATCATTTGTAACCAATAAACTACCTGCAGCTGAAGCTGCCAATTGCTGTAGTCCTTGAGGTGGAGTGAGTGCCAGTCTGCCACCACATTCGACTGACCTGGAATTTACTCGGCTATAACAGATATCTGATGACTTAGGCAGTAGTGCCAGAAGTCCTTCGCTATCTCTACTAACATGGAGGATCTTGTGCCTCCCAGTTTGTTGATGTAGCGAACTGCTGAGAAGTTGTCCATCCTTAATAGGATGCAACATGACACTTTCTTGGGTGACAGAGTCTTGATCGTGAATGAGCCGTCGAGCCGCTCTAGGCAATTTATTTGGAGATCTAATTCCTGTAGGGATCACCACCCTCCCGTGGAAATATTTCCGCAATGCGTACCCCAGCTCCAACAGCTGGCGTTGGACTCTATGACGGCCTCTGGAACGGAGCCAAAATTGGCCCAACCGTTCCATGCCTCCACGTGGCCTAGCCACCACTGAAGCTCCTGGCGAACCTCCAAGGACAGAGGAACCAGGTCCGTGTAGGAGAGACCCTTCTGTAGGTGCTGAATCTTCAATCTCTGAAGGGCCTGATAATGAAGGGGGCCCAGGAAGATTGCCTGAATAGATGACGCCAGGAGACCCACTATCCTGGCCACAGCCCTCAATGAGACTGCATGTTTGGACAACAGAGCGCGTAGTTCCTTCTGACCGGAGAAGGCTCAACTGAGCCGCGTGAGAGTCTATCACAAAACATAGAAAATCTATCTTTTGGGTTGGACACAGAACTGATTTGGTCTCGTTGACCACAAACCCGAGATTTTGCAGCATAGCAATGGTCATGCGCAGATGATGCATCGCCATGTCCTGCGTCTGTGCCATGATCAGTAGATCATCTAGATACACAATCATGCGAAGCCCTTGCTCTCTGAGATAGGCTACCACCGGTTTCAACACCTTAGTGAAGCACCATGGAGCAGATGAGAGACCGAAAGGAAGGATCAAATATTCATACCACCGGTCTCTCCACTGGAATTGCAAAAACCTCCGATGTGGAGGAAAAATCGGCACAGATAGATAGGCGTCCTTCAGATCCAGATTGACCATCCAGTTCCCTTGCTTCAGAAGATCCGCCAAAAGATGGATGCCCTCCATCTTGAAATGTTTGTAAACCATGTAACTATTGAAATCCTTCTAATTGAGTACCAACCTGTAACCGCCACCTTTCTTCTGAACCAGAAAAATGTTGCTGCAGAAACAGTGAGGGCCCTCGTCGCAGCGTGCTATCGCATGTTTCTGCAGCAAATCTCCTATTTCTGAATCTATAAAAACGCATTCTGTTTGGGAAAAAGACAGCTGCCTGGGACGCCTGTCCTGAACAGGGATCTGAAAAAATCTAGAGGAAAACCCTGAAAAGTTTCTAAAATCCAAGCATCCTGAGACAATTGAACCCAATTTTGAAAGAAATAACTAATACGACCCCCAGAGGGAGTGGGGAAGTATCTGGAGCACTCACCTGAAGATTCTGTAGCCTGGAAGTCACCACGGTAGGCTCCTGTGTTGAACCGCCGCTTATTGAAGTGCTGCCTGGTAGGGTAGAACTTTCCCTTACAGATGGAATCCCAATCGCCTCTACCTCGGCCAAACTCACCTCTCTGGGGGCCTTGGAAAGACTGGCGGCCAAACGAGCGACCCTCGAGAATTGGCTTGGTAGTTTGGTCTGCCCTGTTCCCATGATGCACTGGGCCAGGGCCAGACTAATTTGCATATAGCCGAGTTCTGAGCTGGGATGGTGCAGTGAGCTAAAAAAAGGTGATGGATCAAGCCCTGATCTTTGGACTGGGTAAGAGTGGTCTGCTTAATTCAGACACTCTTTTCATCACCACCCCCTTTTCTGAATCATTTTTGTCCACCATAAGCATGGAAGGGTATACTCAGATGTGAGTCCCTTGCTCATTGCACCATCAGGATTCAAGCAAGCCGGGCCGAAGACGGATGAAATGCCAGAAACCGGTCCCCGGTAGCTTGTTTCCTTCCCAGTATAAGAATTGGCTTGGTAGTTTGGTCTGCCCTGTTCCCATGATGCACTGGGCCAGGGTCAGACTAATTTGCATATAGCCGAGTTCTGAGCTGGAATGGTGCAGTGAGCTAAAAAAACGGTGTTGGATCAAGCCCTGATCTTTGGACTCGGTAAGAGTGGTCTGCTTAATTCAGACACTCTGTTCATCACCACCCCCTTTTCTGAATCAAACGAGCGACCCGGCCTCGTCCGGCCCTGTTAAAAACACCAGCCTGAAGGGCTCTCTTTATTCCTGACTAGGCTTTATCGAGGGTCGTGAAGGTACCCACATTTTTAGCCACATCCTTCACAAAACGCTCACCGAATAAATTGCCATCCGCCAGGGGCCCTGGTTCCGCCGCTGCAAGCTCGGTGAGATTGGAGATCATCCTCATGAGGAGGGACTTACGGCGCTCCGTTGATATAACGCAATTAGCGTTGCCCAAGAGGCATATCGCCCTCTGGGTCCAGCCAGCCAGAACGTATGGGTCTATTGCTGTACCTGATTCTGTTGCATTCAAGGCCATCTCCAATATTTTGGCCAGGGGCCCCACAACATCCAGGATCTTATCCTGGCATCCCCTCCATGCGTGATCAATGCCCTACTTAGGGTCCTTCGCTAACTTTTTCAAAAAGGTTAACATGCTAGAGTCTATGTCAGGAGTTTACGCGACTTTATCAGCAATGTCCGGCCTAGAGCACTCAGACCTGAGTCTATTCCTGGCCTCCTTGTCAAAACTCTTTCGTAGATTGTCATAAATGTAGACAGGTACCTCCGGCGCCGGAAGCCATTCGGATGACCTGGGATGAACAAGGTCTGCAGGGTTGAAGGTTAAGGGGGTGGACACCGGCTGATAGGTTTCCACATTATTGGATTTCTTAGCTTTTTTCCTGTGAGGGGACACGTCAGGGGTGTCAGTGGCTGTAGTGTCAGTGTCAGTATCCGTGTCCGGAAGCTTGGACCCACTGGGATCAGGGACAGGCAGCGAGGGCAAGGAATAGGAATGTGGCCAGGATTGAGTTTGCGAACCAGAAGACGCACCATCTTTCTTGGGATTTGTAGGGGAAGTAAACTCATGGCACTTGGCAAATTTGTCCAACTGCTTAGTGATAGGCTTTAACGCAGTTGCCAAGGCGGTTGAACAGTTCCTGGAACTGCCTTCTCCAGGGCCTTGTTGACGGAATCCTGGACCGAGGCGTCCAGGGCCTCAACAATAATATCTTCAATGGAAGGATTAGCCACTTCGCTACATAAACATCATCCCCCTCATAGGTAACCCAATCATCCATGGTGATGCCAAATTTATAGATGGACTTGCTCATAAAGGTAAGTATAGTAAAGCTTGAGAGGAGTCAGGGGGGAGCTAACCCACAGCACAAAAAACAATCACCAGGTACCGAGCTCCTCAGCCAAAGGCTGTAGTCAGGTTCTTGCAGCCCTCAGGGCGTAAACTGGAGCAAAGAGCAGAAAAAGAATACACAAGAGGTGTGCACCCTCCAGGCCCAGCGTTTTTGCAGCTTGCCAAGCATAAGGGATCTGCTCAGCAAGGAATCCGGAGTGAAATGGCAGAAAACCCTATGAAAATCGGGCAGTAGAGATGTGCATAGCCCAATCCTACCAAAAACAAGCCCAATTGGGCTACGCACATAGAAACTTACTGGAAAGTGCAAGCTCCGAGCGTCATCCGGCCAATGAGGGGGGCCTTCAAGCTTTAAAATTCAATTATATATGTACCCACCTTAGTCGGGTCGGTACTGGTGAGAATGTTGCCTAAATCAGCCCAGCAGCGATCGTTGCAACTAAGGAGCCCGCCGCGCGGGTAAAACCAACATCCCTGCCGCCTATAGATCAAGACGGTCCCCTCCCGTCTAACGAGGGAGACGCGTCGGGAATCTCCGTGCGAGGCTCGCGCTGTGGACACACTTCGGGCTGCACAGGGACGCACTGGCAAGACGCGGGCAAACCCCCGATGACAGCGGAGTGGCGCGTTCGGCCGAAAGTGCCAATAAACTTGCAAGTAGAAAACAGTGACAACAATAGGAAACACAGTGCAAGCACATTAAATGAACAGCGTGGCAATGCGCGAGTTAGCGCTCAAGCGTGACACATGAAATGCATTAGCATATAACAAGTAAGCAAAAGGCACTTAACTGGCTGCGTGAGCAGCAAAGAAAGAGAAGGATATCCGGTATTGCCTGGTTCTTATGTACTGTTGCAGGAAGTGATGTAGTGTTTGCATAATGGGAAATGTTGTTTTGTTTTGATTTACAAAGATTTTATTGGCTGCTGTGTGTGGCATTAAAATGAAAGAGAAGCATAATACGAAGCCTCCGGTCCTATAATAGAATCTGAATCTTCCTGTCAACAACAAGAAATCACTCTCCAATATGAGAGGCAGGAACCTATGCGGGGCAGGACTAGCGAGCAGTCATCGAGCTCTTAAGGGAGGTCATAACAGTAATAATAATAAGTATTTTCTTTTCTGGTAGAGACTTCTAAATACATTCCTCACCATGTGAATTTTCAACAGGGGCCAGACTGGATATGGAAACCTTTCAACATTTCTCTCACGTTTGCAGGAAGCCTTGTGTGTTTCCGCGTCAACTCCAGATATGGTGTTACGGCTCCCATTATGTGCCGCCTCCACACGCCGATTGCCGTTCCTTTCTTCCACCCCTTTCAACGCGGATCCCGATAGACTTTTTTTCCCCTCAGGAAATTCTTTCCTTTCTAAACACTTCATAGTGTGCAAAATATGGGGGCCTAAAACAACAAATTTTAATCTGTGCTGTGACTGCCACTGCCTAAGTCTGGGCAGTGAACTCCGCTCTGCTCGCTGAGTTTTCTGCACTCCTTCCTCGCTCCCGTTCATCAATGTCAAGTTGGCGAGCGTGAGTAAGGAAAATCCACGTCCGGGCGAGATTTTTCCTCATTCGCGATCGTGAACATCAAGTTGGCGAGCGCAGAAAACCAAGCTCCCTGCGAGATTTCTAAACGCAGGTGGTCAGATTTCTCATCGCAATGAGAAACTGTGCGCTCGCATCGAGAAACCTCTACTCGAGCGGCAGAAAGAAAGCAGCGTCTGCTTGTGCTGTGCATGATGCCGGTCGCTATGACTGCACGGTGCAGACAAGCACCTGGTACTGAAAATCACAGCGAACTGCATTTATCTAAAGAAACTTCACCGCTCGCGGAGCTCCGTATAGTGTGGCAGAGGTTTTTTTGCACTCCGCCCAGGCTTACCCCTAACTGATGTTGGTGATGGACACCCACAATTTTTGCCTCTGGTGTCAGTGCTCTGTACACGACTCAGAGTTGCGCACTTGATGTGAGAAGCAGTGGAGCTCTGATAAGTCAGAGATCTCATGGATCTCATTAGCCTCAAGAATTTTAGAATGCCCAAGAAAGCTGGAGGTTGCATGTTCCCAGATTGGGCCACTTATCAAATGGCTTACTTGGTCCCACACCCCTCATGCTGTCCCTAACCCTCAACTTACACTACCGACCCCCTCACACCCTGCGCTGTCCCCAAAACTACCCCAACCCCTTCAACTGCCCTGAAGCCTGAAACCATAAGCCCTATTTTTGAAAACTACTCAACCCTCCTGAACCCCAAAAACTATCCTGCCATCCCATATGCCCTAAAAACTGCCCACTCTACGTATTCCCCCTGCCCTAAGGCCTAAAACCCTGACCCTCAGCTAACACTACACCGACCCGCTCCCACCCGCGCTGTCACTAAGACTACCCCAACTCCTACCACTGCCCTTAAGCCTAACACCCTAACTCCTAATTAAAAAAACTTCCCATCCCCCTGCCACAAGGCCCAAAACTCTGACCCTTAGCTAACACTACACTGACCCACTTCCACCCCGCTCCCCCTCCCCAGCCCTGACTACTACCCTGACACCCCAGCCCTGAAAATGACCCCCTCACCAGCCCTGAAAACAACCTCCTCCCTAGCCCTTAAAACAACCCTCTTCCCAGCACTGAAAACTAACCTGCCTATCCCAGCCCTATAACTACCCCCCAAAACCATACAAACTACCCCCCAAACCCAGCACCCCTTACCTCACCACATCATCTGCCAAGGTCCAAGGTCTTCCTGCTTACGAGGTCCGCCCAGCAGCTGCAGCATTTAGTCTGCGCACTGCCTTTACCACGCATATGCATGGTTAAGGCATATGCGTGGTTAAGGCAAGCATTGTTATGCTTGCGTAGTTTGAACACGCATGGCTCTCCACAGACTCGATATTAAAAGCTAGCATCTGTACCTCAACTATGGCATCCCTATGGCATAATAAGAAACTATTAATTCCCAACTCTCGTGAGCTTACTCATTTTTGGGCAGCTGAAGAGATTACAACGATTTCCAACTTCTACGATAACTCTGGTCCGTTACCTTTCTCGTTGTTACAACAAATATAACCTGTCTAAACTAGACTTTTATGACTTTCTCTAAATTAAAGCAAAGATCACTAAAATGGTTCCTCTCTCTAACTCTCAACTTATTCGAAAATTACACACCACCTCAAATTTCTATATGCGACTGATTTACTCAGGATCCACCTCTAGAACAGAAATGGTCCTCTTATTTTTTCTCCAACATCAATGTTCCGCAAGATGTGGAAGCGTGGCCCAGGGTAGACTCACAACTACTCTAACATAAACTGATCCCATCACTAACCCAGACCAGACTCTTTACAGGGCACTGCATGTATTAGACCCCGGCAAAACCGTTCGGTTAAAGTTGAAGGACGCCAATATATGATGGGCCACCGACTCGTCCCCCGGCGATGAGGAACAAATGTTCTTCCACTGCACTCCTCTACAATCTTACTGGTGGGTGGTGTCTTCACAGCTTCATAAAACTTTTAAAATACCTATCCCACTATTCCTTCCGATCATCCTCCAAGTACCCAAGATGTCAGATCCACCAATTGATCTTCCTGCCAAGGTCCTATCACTCTGTGATCTTTTCCTCACCAACTTTATTAAAGTTATACTAATTGACTGGACATCCTCTAAAAATGTATCCCATCATACCTGGCGAGCTTGGGTAACATATCTGTGCAGTACACATATCAATCTCATACAAGAGTTTGCCCAGCTCCCTCTCAGGGCATTTGGAATACACTTGACCTTTTTATTTGTGACCCCTCCACCGAAAGGGAAATCTTGCAATCACATACTGCCCAGTAATTCTTACTCTTCTTAACATATCTGACTTTCGGAGCTTCCATGCACATAGTTTCACATGACTCCCCCTCTACTTCCTGCCCTCCTACTGCCCCACTCACCTCTCTTTCCTTCTTTCTATCTTTTTCGTTTATTGCATCATTGGTACATTCGTGGAAGGCATACATCTGACAGTTCCACCTAGTTCATTTCACCCAGGCCTATTTGATCCACATAACCAGGTACCAACTGCTTCTGCACCTTCTTAGCTGCTGGATTCATGTCTATTGCTATTTCATGCCTTTATCATCTGTATCCGTAAGTGCCATATTATTGTATACCTTAAGCAAATGTGGATGTCGGAGATTGAATCTTTTTCTTCTCCCTCCTCACTTTCTCTGTACTGCTTTTCATTATAAAAATCAATAAAATGTATTGGAAAAAAAAAACTCAAAGACATCTCATATGTAGTCATAGCATGGGTTTCTGGTGTGCTGCCACTTGCACATGAACAATACGGTGGTGGGAGGGTCCAAGGGGATGTTTATCGACCTTACACAGCTATAACACCCAGAGAAGACAGTCTACAAAAACAAAAAATAGCTGTGGGTCAAGACACATGGGAAATTAATGCTAACTAAGTACCTGACTGACAACTCAAGTGAAAAAATCATACACAGAAATGTGAAGATGATTTGTGAAATACAATCTAACTCCTGTACAAAAAGGTATCTTCAGATGCTGAAAAAATACCCATCAGTTGTCGACCGATACCGCCCTTGTCATCATTTGGGATCCTTCACACCGGAAGAGAGATGTTACACCGGTAACTGAAGTGATTTAACTACGGGTTGGACAATGTTTGTAAGCGGTGTATCCTAGAAGGATGTGGACTGTGGTTGTAGGAAGGTGGATATCTGACTATGGTTACCCCCAAACTTTTTGCCTGGTGTTTAGCTGGTTTTTGACTTAGTTGGTCTGGGATCCTGCTATTCAGGGCCCCAGGCTGATTGCTCTCTCCTTAAAATGGACTCCATGCACCTTAGGTGCATAACACAATTGGAACTGGTTCACCTTATTGGCCCCTGTAACAGTGTACCCTAGGTACCCAGGGCATAGGTGTTTCCAAGGCCTACCAGGGGCTGCAGCATGTATTGTGCCACCCCTGGCCTGGCCTCCATATTTGACACAACTGGCTGATCACTCAGCTGGGGTAAGTTGGTGTAATCACCTCTTACTTAGGTATAGTATCCCTATATCTAACCTTAAACTGGACACATATGTTCCTATCAGCCACTCCTATGGAAGGCCTCATCAATCCTGGAGGCAGAGTGCTTGGAAATATGTGAGATGGTGCTCTAGCATGAGCTGAGCCTGTCTGCAGCTGTCCGGAACCACTCCCTAAGCTGTTCCGGGATATTGCCATACCATATACTCTTAAGTGCATTATAATCCTCGCGGTTATTTGCTAACTTTGGTTTGGCTTTATCAAAACATGTCGAGTAAGGTGTCATACGAATTCTAATACTATCCCCTCGACAGTTCTGTCGACGGGGATAGCATTCCACCCTTCTAGAGGGACACGACATGTGTGTAGCCTTAACCCCGGTTAAAGTTAACCAGAGCCTCAGCATCACAAAATGGATGCTGACACCACAGACACAAGTCTGACCTCCTGGTGCTGGGAGTCCTTCCAGCGAGGGAGGCTTGGACAAAGGGTTTCCTGCCTTGGGAGGTGCGAGCACCACCCCAGACAGGGTTTTGTGTATTGGGTAGGACAGGGCTGAATAGATTGAGACATGCCTGGGGCACACAAGGTGTCCCCGTGCATAAGCCAGTCCAACCCGGTCCTGGGACTTTCCAGACCCAGGCCTGGCGAGGAGCTGGACAAAGGAAAGGGGGTGTAACCGCCCCCCTTCCTGGTCCCACCCAGAGGAGGGACCTAGTAGGTGATCCACCCCTCAGATTGGGAATAAGAGTGGGAGCAGTGCCATTGCACAGCAGATCATCCTGAAATCAACTTTAAACAAAGAAGAAGACTGGACTTCGACATTCTGCTGCACAGAAGACTGAAGAGAATCTCCCTTGTGGCCTAGGAGTGGCCACCCTGTGAACACAGGTACCAACCAGCGAATAGACGTCTGCTTTGCCGCCGCCTCCCACCGGAGCCCGAGCCTAGACCCTGACAAGACCCAGACTCCCAGACTTCTCACATCCCGATCCACAGTCCCTGCAAAGGAGGGACCCGTGGAGGCACCGAGAGACGTGGGACCGGACATCTTGGAAGACACCCGAAGAGCTGACTGCGCAGCATCAGAGGTATCCTCAATGTTGTGCTTTGGGGACTGAGAACCCCCACCACCGAGCAGCCCTTGCACCGAAGATCAGCCCCACAGCCTCTCCACGATCTGCGTGGGGCTCTTTTGCATTGTGCCACTCGACGCGCCATCCCGGCCACTAGCCACGTGGTCAGCGGCCATCTTGGGGACAAAACCGAAAAACTACACTGCGGGTCTGGTTGCTCCAGACTTGCCCTAGCTTCTGTGAAAAGGAGCACCCGCTCTGACCTTGCTGGTCCAAGTGATAAGCCTTGACTCCTGCGTGGCTTGCATTAGCCAAGGCCTGTTTGCTTCGATCAAGTTGCCGACACCGCCAACAGCGAGAAGCCTACGTGGGACAGCTCATGACCGACTCCTGGACGTCCTCGACCCCCGGTGTCCACGTGGCTGCAGAGAGAAGCTACACCTCAACGCCTGTTTGCACCCGACATCGCCTGGTTCCAATCTGGTTCCATGGTAGTCACTGGCTAGTGACTTTGAACATTGTCCCCTCTGCTTTCAGGTCTTCACAACTTCAGATCCACCCTTGGATCCACCGGAACTCTTCACATCGAGCCGCCTGCAGCATCTTCAGCTCCAAGCACCATCGACCAGCGTGATGAAACCCTACACTACTTCGACCCTATGCACCCGCTTCCTGTGGGTGAGGTAACTCAGCTCCGCCGGTGTTCCTACACTGGTACACATCTCTAGGGCCTGTGTCTCAAGTTTCAGCTTTCTAGGTCACTGGGAAGGTTCCGAACTAACTAACTTTGTACTTTTTACGCACCATAGACTTTGCATTGGTGAGTGCGTGCACTTTAAACACTGCACCCGAGTCCCGCGGGCCTTTCCCGACTTAGTCACTGCTAGTCCCGAACAGTTCCAGCGATTCCCAAGGCCCTAGGCCTGTTTCCTTTCAGATTGGTATCTCTTATACCACTTTCTTAGTATATGGTTTAGGTGGCCCCTAGGGCTCATCCATATTGTGCAACTTTTGTGTATTTTAAACTGTCTTGTGTTTAACGCTTGTGCTTATGTGCTCGTAAAGAGTCCAGGGGATACTTTTAGTTAATAAATCCATATATATTTTCAATATATATCTGTGTGGTGTCCTTTCATTTGGTATTCAAGGGGGATGTGTATGGTAATACAGCTGGCTTCACATGCCTTTCAGAGTTTAGCCTAAGACTGCTTTGTCCACGTTACCACTAGGATAACTGGTCTATAAGGTTGACTTACAACCAATCATCATAAGCGTTGCTTGGCATGGTACAAAGTGATCACTAGAATTAGTGAGCATTATATACCAGGCCAACTTCTCACATTGGTGGCAAAGCGGATTGGGATATGAGCTTGCTATTGTTTTTACCATTACAATCTTTGAGATTATCATTTGAAAGATCATACAGGTACCTGCTAGGTACATATAAAACAAGACTAGTATACTTAAGTTCTACTGAACTTAGTGTTGTAGAGGAAAGGGAGTAGCACACCCTAACTACAACTACTAGATAGGTTTAGTAGGTAAACACCAGTGTAGGTAGATTGCAACATATACACCCACACTAGAGCAATGTCTGGAGCAGAGGGTTCCACTGGGAATGTCTCTGTTGAGAGTGACCCTCCAAGGGAACCATCCAAATTTGCTATTTTTTCCTTTAAGGAATTATGACAGCTTTGTGTCTTAAGGGGTCTGAAGACAGGGCCTTCCCCTACTACAGACCACCTTAGAGAGATCTTAGACCAGTCTGAGACTCTAAAGACCTCTAAGGCAGACCCCACAGAGAATGCTGAAGGAGGCTCTCCTTCTGAGGATGACACTGCAGAAGCCCCTGTCCCTATAGTCCTGATAGATGAGAAAGCCCCCATCACTGGAGCTCCTCAGGTAGATGAGGAGGAGGAAGAGGAAGAAGAGACAGAAGGGGGGAGCAGTGAGTCTGATGATGACAGAGATAGTCAGGTGCTGGTCAGTAGACTGAACCAGGCTAACTTAAGCCTATTTGGGACTGAATCTGGAAACAACCCATTCAGACCCCCAGGTGGACTTAACCAGAAGCCTAGGAGGAGAAGGACTCACTCAGGTGACTCTAACAACTCCCATGCTTCTAGAGGTTCTCATGGTCACTCCAGAAGGGAGATGACTAGCCCTCAGAGAAGGGAACATGAGGCCAAAATGAGAGAGGCAGAATTGAGGATCCAGAGACAAGAGTTAGAGGTTGCCCTGGCCCAAGAGAAACTTGCTAGAGCAAGACAGCCTAGAGAGAGTGGATTAGGATCCACTGGTGGCAGCACTATCCCTAAGGATAAAGACAGGTCTTTTGATACAAGAAACCTGAGTAAGATTGTGCCCCCCTACAAAGCTGGGGATGACATCCACAAATGGATGACTGCACTTGAGAGAGCCTGCATGGTACAGCAGATCCCTCAGGAGCAGTGGGCAGCAATCTTGTGGCTCTCCTTTGAAGGTAGAGGCAGAGACAGACTCCTCACAGTTAGTGATGGGGATTCTAGAAACTACATGGTCCTGAAGAGTGCTCTGATTGATGGGTTAGGCTTAACCACTGAACAGTACAGGTTAATGTTCAGAGTCACCCAGAAGACACAGACTCAGGACTTGTCTGAATTTGTTGAATGTGCCACTAAGGCTCCGGAGGGCTGGTTGCTGGGAAGTAAGGGTACTGACTATACAGGATTGTATAATTTAATTATGAGAGAGCAAATCTTAAGTAATTGTCAAAATCAGCTTCTACATCAGCACCTGGTTGACTCTGATCTGACCTCCCCACAAGAATTGGGTAGGAGGGCAGACAAATGGGTCAGAACCAGGATCAGGCCTAAGAACCAGGGTGGTGACCAAAAGAAAAAGACTACCAAGCCTCAAGAGAAGGGTGGGGATAAAAGTAAGGAAAAGACTTCCCCAGGGCCCAAAACTCCAAGAATGGGGGTGGGTCCCAAGACACTTCTTCAACCCAGAAAAAGCCTTATTGTTATACCTGTAAACAGGTTGGGCATTACAAAACAGACAGCTGTTGTCCCAAGAATGGCAATAAGGAGAATATACCTCCAGGTAAGGCTCCAACACCTCCTGTCACTGTTAGCAGTGGTCCCCCAGGTGGTGGGAGCACCCTCAAGAATTTGGGTGGGTTGACCTTTGGAGGACATGTGGATTCTGGCCTATCCAGGTCCCCCTAACTCAGATTCTCTTGTCTATGAGACTGGCATGGGGTTTGCCAATTTCACTGCTTGCCCAAACACTTTGAGCAAGTATAGACAGGAGCCCCTCATCAATGGCTTGAAAATTGAGGCCTTCAGAGACACAGGGGCTAGCATCACCATGGTGGCTGAATGTCTAGTCCCCTCAAGGCAACTTTTACCTGATGCCAGATATCAGGTGACAAACATTGATGGCATAGAAACCAATCATCCCATGGCAGTAGTCAATCTTAGCTGGGGAGGTGTCACTGGCCCAAAGAGAGTGGCTGTGTCAGCAAACTTGCCTGTAGATTGCCTACTGGGTAATGATTTGGAAATCTCAGCCTGGGCTGAGGTTGAACAGCAAACCCATTCTAGAATGGTAAATCTCCATGGAAAGGTTAGTGGGGCTGTGATGGCTACAGCCCCAATCCAAGATGTCCTTCCTGAAAAGGTTGGTAGGGCTGAGCAAACCTCAGGCCCATCTTTAGATAACTTCCCTCCTGAAAAGAGTAGCAGGGCTGTACTAGTAACAGCCCATGCCCAAACTGAGTTTCCTCCTGAAAAGGTTGGTGGGGCCGTGATGGCCACAGCCCAAACTCAAACTGATACATGAATAGTGAAGCCTGAAATGATGGATCACTCCACCCAAACTGAGAGCATGGAGGAGGAAGAGAAATCTCCCCCTCACCAGACATTAGGAAAGGATCAGCCTCCTCAGGGAACTGATCTTACCCATGATGAAGGAACTTTCCCAGAGGTTGTTAGGCCTGGCCTGACAGAGCCTCTGATGGCAGTGGACCCTTCTCAGGTGGGACCCAGTCTGGAGCAGGTAACCTGCCCCTCTCTACCTTGCCTTACTCAGCCAAGGGCTGCAGAGGACAAGAAGGACAGTGAGACCCAAAGGGCCCCCTGTCAAATAAAGTACCCCCATCAACAGATTAGGGGCACCAGAACTAGTAGCCCTAGTGAGGTGCAAACTTTAAAAACTCCTGAGGGATCCCCCTTAAAAGTAGTTAGGGACCTCCCCCAGATGGATATTGTTGGGCACAGCCAAACCTGGGACCCGAAGGGCCCAAACCTGAACTGTCCCTCCAGTAAGCCAAACAGAGGGACTCAGCCTCCAGCTTTAGGTAGCCAGAGTTGACCCTGAGAGCACAGTGCAACTCAGTCAAAGAAAGAAAGGCACACATGGTGGAGAGGGGTTGGAGGAAGCTGAGTCCTACAGAGGAATCTCATTTCAGTACTCCAACTCAACACCAGCCTTTGACTTTGCAAAGACACACCACAGGTAGAGATTCCCTATGGTGGAGACCCTCAGGTACCCTTAGGGTGAGGGATTGCTTAGTGGACCATGAGATAGGGGGTTACCAAGCCAGAGCTGGTACGTCCTTATATGGCCACTTAGGCAATATAGGCTTACCTGGTCAAGGATAGCCTTATCTCCTTTAGTTTGGGGGGCGGGGGGGGGATTATGTAGGAAGGTGGATATCTGACTAAGGTTACCCCCAAACTTTTTGCCTGGTGTTTAGCTGGTTTTTGACTTAGTTGGCCTGGGATCCTGCTATTCAGGGCCCCAGGCTGATTGCTCTCTCCTTAAAATGGACTCCATGCACCTTAGGTGCATAACACAATTGGAACTGGTTCACCTTATTGGCCCCTGTAACAGTGTACCCTAGGTACCCAGGGCATAGGTGTTTCCAAGGCCTACCAGGGGCTGCAGCATGTATTGTGCCACCCCTGGCCTGGCCTCCATATTTGACACAACTGGCTGATCACTCAGCTGGGGTAAGTTGGTGTAATCACCTCTTACTTAGGTATAGTATCCCTATATCTAACCTTAAACTGGACACATATGTTCCTATCAGCCACTCCTATGGAAGGCCTCATCAATCCTGGAGGCAGAGTGCTTGGAAATATGTGAGATGGTGCTCTAGCATGAGCTGAGCCTGTCTGCAGCTGTCCGGAACCACTCCCTAAGCTGTTCCGGGATATTGCCATACCATATACTCTTAAGTGCATTATAATCCTCGCGGTTATTTGCTAACTTTGGTTTGGCTTTATCAAAACATGTCGAGTAAGGTGTCATACGAATTGGAATACTATCCCCTCGACAGTTCTGTCGACGGGGATAGCATTCCACTCTTCTAGAGGGACACGACATGTGTGTAGCCTTAACCCCGGTTAAAGTTAACCAGAGCCTCAGCATCACAAAATGGATGCTGCCACCACAGACACAAGTCTGACCTCCTGCTGCTGGGAGTCCTTCCAGCGAGGGAGGCTTGTACAAAGGGTTTCCTGCCTTGGGAGGTGCGAGCACCACCCCAGACAGGGTTATGTGTATTGGGTAGGACAGGGCTGAATAGATTGAGACATGCCCGGGGCACACAAGGTGCCCCCGTGCATAAGCCAGTCCAAACCGGTCCTGGGACTTTCCAGACCCAGGCCTGGCGAGGAGCTGGACAAAGGAAAGGGGGTGTAACCGCCCCCCTTCCTGGTCCCACCCAGAGGAGGGACCTAGTAGGTGATCCACCCCTCAGATTGGGAATAAGAGTGGGAGCAGTGCCATTGCACAGCAGATCATCCTGAAATCAACTTTAAACAAAGAAGAAGACTGGACTTCGACATTCTGCTGCACAGAAAACTGAAGAGAATCTCCCTTGTGGCCTAGGAGTGGCCACCGTGTGTGTGAACACAGGTACCAACCAGCGAATCGACGTCTGCTTTGCCGCCGCCTCCCGCCGGAGCCGGAGCCCAGAGCCTGACAAGACCCAGACTCCCAGACTTCTCACAGCATGATCCACAGTCCCTGCAAAGAAGGGACCCGTGGAGGCACCGAGAGACGTGGGACCGGACATCTTGGAAGACACCCGAAGAGTTGACTGCGCAGCATCAGAGGCATCCTCAATGTTGTGCTTTGGGGACTGAGAACCCCCACCACCGAGCAGCCCTTGCACCGAAGATCAGCCCCCCAGCATCTCCACGATCTGCGTGAGGCTCTTTTGCATTGTGCCACTATACGCGCCATCCCGGCCACTAGCCACGTGGTCAGCGGCCATCTTGGCAACGAAACCGAAGAACTACACTGCGGGTCTGGTTGCTTCAGACTTGCCCTAGCTCCTGTGAAAAGGAGCACCCGCTCTGACCTTGCTGGTCCGAGTGCTAAGCCTTTTTTGACTCCTGCGTGGCTTGCATTAGCCAAGGCCTGTTTGCTCTGATAAAGTTGCCGACACCGCCAACAGCGAGAAGCCTATGTGGGACAGCTCGTGACCGACTCCTGGACGTCCTCATCCCCCGGTGTCCACGTGGCTGCAGAGAGAAGCAACACCTCAAAGCCTGTTTGCACCCGACATCGCCTGGTTCCAATCTGGTTCCACGTTAGTCACTGGCTAGTGACTTTGAACATTGTCCCCTCTGCTTTCAGGTCTTCACAACTTCAGATCCACCCTTGGATCCACTGTAACTCTTCACATCGAGCCGCCTGCAGCATCTTCAGCTCCAAGCACCATCGACCAGCGTGACGAAACCCGACACTACTTCGACCCTATGCACCCGCTTCCTGTGGGTGAGGTAACTCAGCTCCGCCAGTGTTCCTACACTGGTACACATCTCTAGGGCCTGTGTCTCAAGTTTCAGCTTTCTAGGTCACTCGGAAGGTTCCGAAGTAACTAACTTTGTACTTGTTACGCACCATAGACTTTGCATTGGTGAGTGCATGCACTTTAAACACTGCACCCGAGTCCCGCGGGCCTTTCCCGACTTAGTCACTGCTAGTCCCGAACAGCTCCAGCGATTCCCAAGGCTCTAGGCCTGTTTCCTTTCAGATTGGTATCTCTTATACCACTTTCTTAGTATATGGTTTAGGTGGCCCCTAGGGCTCATCCATATTGTGCATCTTTTGTGTAATTTAAACTGTCTTGTGTTTAACGCTTGTGCTTCTGTGCTCATAAAGAGTCCAGGGGATACTTTTAGTTAATAAATCCATATATATTTTCAATATATATCTGTGTGGTGTCCTTTTATTTGGTATTCAAGGGGGTTGTGTATGGTAATACAGCTGGCTTCACATGCCTTTCAGAGTTTAGCCTAAGACTGCTTTGTCCACGTTACCACTAGGATAACTGGTTTATAAGGTTGACTTACAACCAATCATCATAAGGGTTGCTTGGCATGGTACAAAGTGATCACTAGAATTAGTGCGCATTATATACCAGGCCAACTTCTCACAGTGGTGACAACTATAAAGCAGTGCGTGAAAATAGTGAAGTGATAGTGTGATAAGACATAAGATAAAATTAGAGAGCACAGAGGAAAATAATTTTAATCGTTACCTCTCTACTTCTAAGTCAATAAAAAACCAGTGAGAATAGTAGTTTTACCAAATAGCTACTATAACTCTAAATAGGTCAACATGTTTCTGCAGTCTAATGATCCCAGTAGGTATATGCTGCATTCTTCAGGACCGATTTTCGCAACTGCTTGAGAAGTGATAAAGAAAAACAATAAAAAGACGAATTTCACCTGGGTTTCCTAGGTGTATTCATTCTTCTGGTTGATCATCGATGAACCGGGAAATACAGAAAGAGTCATATGCAGGTACATAGAGAGACGAACAAAACACAAAAACATATATATTAGTTTATAGGCAAAGGTTTCCTTCTTTTTAGCCAGAGTTGAGACACAAAAACCATTATTGTATTCCTCTCAGTGTCAATAATATTTACACTCACCCCACCTGAGGGTGTATCATTCCTGCTTACCTATTTTTGCAGGAGAGAAAACCTCCACCTCACCTGTCCGCGGCTCAGGTAAATAGAGCACCGCTCTAGTAGGGAAAATAAATAAGAAATGGAGTGTTTAAAAGACATGTCGATCATAGACCAACTTCACAGACTCAGTTGCCCAATGTGTGCGTCCATAAGCGGATTTAAACGCTGCTGTATCCAACTTGGCGCTGACTACCATAGTCTCGCTCACAATGTTTTTGAAAAGAGACCCCTCGTCTAAGGATGCGGAAGTATCGCCTTGTGCACCTCTTGTCACGCTACTTGCGGGGTTATTTAATCAGTTATGCGGGCATCAGGGAGTGGCCGCAACCTCGGACTCACAGCCCATTCTTTGAAAATACCAATTCCCAACATGTGGTAATCTTGTAGAAATAACTAAAGCACGTTTGCTAATCCTAGCGTAAACAACTCCATGATTATTTGAGGTTTACCCAAAAATCACGATCTCACTGCTTGTACTATGCGTACCTTCGCGCACTGATTCAGATTCATTTACAGCGGACCTACACTTGGAAACCAAGGGCTTTCTGCTTATGGTCCAGTCGGTACTCCGGGCATCACTCTGGGCCGTCTCGGGGAGGTAACGGGGCATCGAGTGGACGTCTGTTATGTTCCGGGTAAGGCGCTGAAGAGAAACGTCATCGCGCCATCCCGGGAATCATGGGGGATGTAGTCCCAAGTGCTCGAAAGGCGCCCGTGCTTGATTCTCATAATATGTGCAGCCCAAATCGATATCATATATTTATGAGGATATGATTCTCATCAGAATCGTATCCAGCGAGCAGGGCAGGAGTGTTAACAAAGCCTCTCAGTTAATACAAGATCCTGCTCAATGTGATGGAGATTGCCGTGCCCTCCTTAGGAGGACAACACGAGATCTCCGGACATCTAGTCTGTTTAATACTGAATGGGGACGCCTCGTTGGCCTCAGTCATCGTTAATGGTCAACATTAACGTGGATGTATAAATCTTTATCATATGGCTAGCGCATGTGGTGTTATTTCACAACCAATTAGTGGATACACAATACTGCTGCCTGTCCTGGGAGTGGTAGTACCTTTAAAAAATCCACAGAGCACTTGGGTACAGAGCTTACATGAGGATAATAATTCTCATGATTATACACATACATCTCAGAACCTACTACCCAGGCGGTGCCAACAGCATGGTGATCACTTTAGCCCAGAGTGGTCATTCATTGACTGGAGATGGCGAATGCAGCTATTTCGTGGTAATACCCTATCCCACAATTAGTGTAGTGTCTCTCTCCAATGTGTGGAATATACACGGGTGTTATTTACAAGGACATCCACAGGATATCTTCGTTAAGACCCCCTTTGTCTGGATTTAGTCTATAGACCCATTTTTGTTCTTTTTTTAACAAAAACTTGCTCACATCCGTCACTTGTGTTGGAATGTGCGGCTGCTCAATCACAGTCCAGACAAAGTCAGTCGGAGCATGACCTACTTCCAAAAAATGATTTGACAAACGCGTTGCTTGTTTGCAACATCTGATAGTGCTCTTGTGCTCAGAAATGCGGGTTTTAATTTTTCTGGTCGTCATGCCCACATATCTGAGCTGACAAGGACAGGTTATTAAATAAATCAGATTGTGGCTGTTGCAGTTTGTGAAACGTTTTTGCTGCCAAGGTCGACCGCTGCCTATATCAATGGTGATGGATTTAAAAGTTTGTGGACAGGCTGCGCAATTTCCACAAGGATGATGTCCCGCTACCGCGGGCATCTCCCACAGGGTGCCTACTGATCGTGGGATGGTAGCCTTCGGTCTCGTATGTACCACATGGTCTTTAAGATTGTGGCCCCTTTTAAAGGCAAATAAAGGCATTGGTAAAGTGTCCAAGCCAGTGTTAAGGATGGCCCAGTGCTTTCTGATAATCTTCTGTATGTTATTAGAGAGGGTACAGAAGGTGTTGACGCATGTGATCCGGTTCTGTTTCTCTTTCGGATAAGAGGGCTCCAAAAGCCCTTCACGGTTGCTGTTAGATGCTCTTTTCATGGACTGACGTTTTAGTCGCTTGGGAAATTTTCTGACTAACAGCTGTTTCTTTAGGGCTTTGACATGATCTTGAAAAGCTTCCTTAGTAGAACAATTCCGTTGTATCCTAAGAAACTGTCCGTAGGGTAAATTGTCTCTTAGCGCCTTTGGATGGCAACTCTCATAACTCAGTAATGAGTTGCGGACCATGGGTTTGCGGTACAGCTCCGATTGCAGACTTGAAGGTGTAGCTGAGATTAAAAGGTCTAAGAAAGCTAGCTGGTGCTTGTCATATTCCACCGTAAATCGTAGAAAGGAGTTCCTGCCATTAAGCCACTCATGAAACTCCAAAAGTGCTTCTTCCGTCCCTCGCCATACTACTATAACGTCATTGATATAACGTTTCCAGAGATGTAGACAGTTGTAGTATGGGTTGGTTGCAGTCAGGACGTGGTCTTGTTCGAATTTATGGACATATAAGTTCGCCAAGCTTGGTGCAAAAACGCTGCCCATACTGGTACCGGACGTCTGCAAAAAAATCTTATCTTCAAAACGAAAAAAAATTTCTTTCATCGCTAAGGCTGCAAGGTTCATGATCAACGATACAGGTGTGATGGAATTCAGATCTCGAGCAAGAAGGAGATTCTCTATCACCTCCAGGGTCTCATCTTGAGGGATCGATGTGTATAGGGATTCTGCATCAAAAGACACCAGCCAATCCGTGTCGAATTCAATGTCAGGCAAGAGTCTGAGGACATCCCTCGTGTCGTGCAAGAACGTAGGCATCTCTGCGACCATTGGTCTCAAAAAGAAATCCACAAAGGTGGACAACGGTACTAAGAGTGAGCCTATGCCTGATATTATGGGGCGTCCTGGTGGTGGTCGAAGAGCCTTGTGCACTTTAGGGAGGACATAAAAATACGGCACATAGGTATTGGGCCTCGTTGGTAGTAATCCAACCCTCCGATAGGGCTTCCTCCACAATATGGCCTATGATGGTGGAAAGGCCCTCTGTGGGATCTGCAGTGAGTGGTACATACGATCTAGTGTCGTTCAATTGTCTCAGGCATTCTTCTCGATAGGTGCCAGTGTCCATCACAACGATGGCCCCACCCGTGTCAACAGGTTTTATTGTTAGAGAGTCATCCCTTGTTAATCCTTTAAGCACATCTTGCTCTTTTTTAGGAAAATTGCCAAACGGTTTATGATTCAGTCTGTAAAGTTTCTGAATGTCACTCTCCACAGCTTCCTCAAAAGCTTGAACCTTAGCCGGAAGGCCAATCAACGATGGATTAAAGGAAGATGGTCTCTTGAGTCCCGTGTTGTTATCAAAAGAAGTCAGATCCAGATCGTCTTCATTGGTTCTTTTGAAAAGGAAGTGCCGACGAACCTTCCTAAAGAATTTACCCATCTCGACCCGAGTGAAAAAAGGATCACCGGTATTTGAAGCCACAAACCCCAGACCCCTATTCAATACTTTCTCTTTGATGTCGGTTAATGTGCGGCTACTTAGGTTCATCACGAGGCTATCCCTGATGACGACCCTGCCTGTTCTTGAGGGATTTTCCTCCCGCTCCTCAAGTCCATTGAGGGCTCTGGTAAGTTCCAAAGAACCTGACCCTGTTGCTGTGTGCGCCGTTTGCCCCTTGGTCTCCCCCTGCCAAACCCTAAAAAAGGCTGTCTATCGGGGTATAATTGTTGTGGGCCAAAAGGACCTGCATGTTGAGAGAATGGTGGTGGCCCTTGCGCCCAAGGATTAGGCTGCCACTAAGGAGGAAACTGTTGATGGTTGTAGTTGTAATTTGTTCCTCTCCAGTTTCTCCGATAACCCCTCCCTCATTATGTCGTGCTTGGGGCGTCAGGAATAGAAGTGTCTGAGTCACTTGACCCATACTCAGAGCTTGATGTGCCATAAGTAGACCCACCCTTTCGTCTGTTTCTGTTGAATGCTACCGGAACATAGGTGTCACTAGTATATGGGTATACTTTCTCAGATGCAAACTTAGCCAGATATTTTTTAAATTTCTCCAATTTTGAGAAGAGGAGCGAGTCTTTAAAATCTTTATTGTTTTTGTTGTTTTCATCCTGACCTTTGGAAAAAAGCTTGCCTGACATGGTGGCTTTAATCTGGCCCTCCAGTACTTGAATTTCGACCATGATCTTATCGGCCACTTTCTTCACTGTTTTGATTATGAGCACGAGCCAATCTCGAGTGCATCTCCAAGCAATCAACGACCAATCCTTCAAAAAGTCCTTATCATCAAGAAACAATCTTGGGGCATTGGTGACAATAAGACCACTTGGAGCACAATTACCCCGTAGGTACTCAGCCATCGTGATACCATGTATGCATGTTCCGGAATGGCTTTTCTTGAGTATCAAGATCTTAGCCCACCCATCATCATTGCCCACAGATGTTGTCGGCATCATATCTAAGATGCTGGGATTGTCCATCAAAATGGACTGTATCTCGGCTTCATCAGAAGCCAGTCCAAGATTGGTGACCATTACAACAATAAAGGTACACTGTGGGTACTAGACGGGCGCACCACGTGGACGCGTGAGGAATGTATAGACTTTAATACTCTCCAATCTTAGCACCCCACTTAAGGGTAATGCAATTATAATGATGAGGACCCGCAGCCTCAGCTGCACAAGACATGAATACTTGCACCATTTGGAAATGAGCAACAATCCTCTCCCTCTCTGGGGAGAGGATGTGGTCTAACGGCTAGGGCGGTCGACCTCAAATCTGGGGAACCGGGCTCGAGTCACGGCAATGATGCTCAACATCCTGTGATTCTGGGCAAATCACTTAATCTCCCTTTGCCTAACCCAAAAAAATAATAATGTGTCCTTGTGTAAAGCAAATGGTGCTAATGTAAAGCGCTCTGATACGCTCGAGTCAAGTTTGCGCTATATAAAACTCCGGAAAAAAAAAACCAAAACAATCCAGGTACCGTCATGCCGCAGAGCGGTTCTGTGGAACAGACTCTAGCAATATTTCCCCTCTCACTTCCCCTTGAATTGACAGTGGACAAAGTTTTCTAGCACAGAGAGGGTGCAGACAAAATATCTGGTACCACACAGGATTCTGCTAGAGTGCCTTCTGGCTCCAAGGATCCTAGGTGGCTGTGTGTGGGGACAGTTTTGCCAGATCTGTCCCTGACTGCTGGCTCCAAGGATCCTAGGTGGCTGCGTGTGGGGACAGTTTTGCCAGATCTGTCCCTGACTGCGCCACTCTTACTCTGCCCGAGGTCAGCCCCATCCTCAGCCACCTCCCCACCAGCTTCAGACTTGGCATAGTGTTTGATGCTGCTCTTGGAGCCGTGACCGATGCCACTGGCCCCAGCCTCTACATCGGTACAGATGCCACCGACACTGGTAGAGTAATTTTATTGTATTCCGAAGGTCTGACCTTAACCTCCCAATCACTACAGTATGCCCATTCAAACTCCGCCATATTTCACCAATATGATTATAGGGATGACAAATGAGGAGTTAAACAAATTTGAGGACCTTCAAGATGCTAGTAGTCTGGACACCTCACAAGACGTACCAGTTACTTACCTTCGATAGTGGTGTATCTGATAGAGACGATTCTAACCGCAGATTCCTTAACGTAGAATTATCCCCAGGCGTGAGACTGGATCCGGAAAACCTTTTTCTTGCCCGAGCAACTCTGCGCGCCGGGGGTGGCACTACAGGACCCCACCCTGACGTCGTCGGTGGGCGTGACGTCAGCGAGGCCACATAAGCCCCACCCGGAGTGCTGGCATCAGTTTGCTTCGGAGAACTTTTCCGTGCCACCACGAGGAGCCAGTGCAAACAAAACTGTAAGAGTATGAGAACAGTGTGCAATAAAGTAGTAAAAAGAAAAGCACAGAAAGCAATCCACGGTGACCAAACAGTACCACAAAGTCAGTGCCTGCACTGCAGAGCAGGACACCATGACAGAAAAGACTTCAACAGCAGCCTGAAAGGACAGCCCTACAAGGAGAGGGAGACACCCACCCAGGGGACAGATAAACCCAAAAGATCTACAGGAAGGGCAAGCAGATGAAGGAAGACTGCAGCCATATCCAGAAACAATAAAGGGGAAGATACCTAAAGCAGAAGAGGTACCACAACAACCCTAGACAATCCCTTCAAGGCACACCCCGACCCCGCAAGGGCCAGGGACCGAGCCACAGACCGCAGAACTCCAACCAAGAAGACGGCGAGGGAGGAGAATGCCCCAGAAGCAGGGGACACTGAAGGATACAAGAATCCACCCCAAAAGACCAACCAGAGTGCACCTCCACCAGGAAGAAGCAAACAGGGCACCCAAGAGGGCAAAGGCACCCTCCCCAGCAAAAAACGAAGAGGCAGAAGTAAAAGAAGGGGAAAGTCCCCCAAAGGAGAACGTCACCCCCACCTCCAGCGAAAGGACGGCAGGGCAGAGAGGCGCCGCATGGCAGAAGACAAGACAGGAACGGCACAGAGCCATGAGACAGAGATGTGCGAAGGAGGCACAGGCGTGCAAGACCCCAGCAGAAAAGAAGAAGAGTCAACTGAGACACAGCACGGCCTACTGAGAAGGGACACAACCCCCAGTGACGCAGAACCAGTCCTAACCGGAAGGGGGCACAGACCAACGGAGAGCAAGGCAAAAGCCGAAGTAAGAGAACTCGAGAAGAGGTCATGGGAAGAACCGACCCCAGCGGCAGAACCCCGGAGGAACCGGGGCAACAACCCAAGGGGAACAACCCAGAATCGAGCACCAGAAGGAGGGCCAGCTGCGCCAACGCAAGCAGAGAGCAACCCAACACATTAAGAATCGAGGCGGAACCACAGACACAACTCCAACAAAGAAGGCCGAAGGCCGCCCAAGAGCATGAAACTGAGAGAGAAAAAGAAGAAAGGGGCCTCCCCAGGCGGCATACAGGGTCACCAGGGAACGAATGGAACCCCAGAAGGCTATTGCAGCCGTCTGACTAAAAACCGGACTACACAATAGTCAACCAGTACCCCACCTGGGGTATGACACAGCCCCAATAAAACCAGGGAAGACACCTCTTAGGGGAAAAACCCAGCAGCAGAGGAAGAACGAAAAAAAGGGGGAGGGGCCCATAGACAGCACCACAGGCGGTTTACCAAGCAGCCAAAGGAAGATGTGCCAAGAAGGTGAAGGGCTAAACCAGCAGCCAAAGGCAAAACGAGAGCAACAGCAAGACCTCGAGGGCACACTCCAACCAAAACCCATACACAACAGTGACCCAGAGGAGCCACAAGAACCTCAGGAGGCAAAAATAAAACCACAAGGCTGAAGGGCCGTACCAGCAACCAAAGCGCAGAAGGGCCAATAAAAGGCCACCAAGGCAGATTTCAACCAAAACCAGATGACAACGAAAGACAGAGCTCCAACGGAGCAACAGGAAAAATGCCACCCTAAAAACACACAAGAACTGACCACGAAACTCACGGGGGAGGAGGACGGAGTCCCGCAAGGAACCGCTGAATCGCAGAATCCGCATGAGTGTTAAGAGCAGGACTCCGTCAAAGGGCAAAACAACCAAGCGTTCCCGTATATTTTCTGGGAAGACACCATCCCGCAACCTGGCATGGCGGCGGAGGGCAACTGAACACGCCATAGCACGGGCGAGGGAGTCCGCGACATCCAGAGCGGAGGCCAGAATAAACAATGCCAATTCCCGACCATCGAGCACATGGCTCTGCAAGCCCACCACAGCGCCGTCCACTGAAAGTCCTTGCCAAAACACAGAGCGTGTTGAGCGCACGCAGAGCGGCACTCGAGGATGCAAAAACATTGCGCCCCCAAGAATCTAACCAACAGGCTTCTCGTGACAGGGGGAGCAACACCAAGGGCAAAGATGGAAAGGCAGCCTGCAGAACAGGGCCCTCTCTGTCCTGGACGACTCATAGAGCTGGACTTGCAGGACACATTTTCACATCCCCATCCTACAATCCCATATGCATTGCTTGCGGTTCCAGGGAGGCCTGGCACTTTCAGTTCTCTGTACTTCCCTTTGGTCTTACCAGTGCACCTCGGTTGTTCACATAAGCAACAATGGTAGTTGCAACTCATCTGGGGAGGTTGGAAATTCCAGTCTACCATAACCTCGATGATTGGCAACTGAAGAAGGGCTAACCTCAAGTAGTCATAGGCCACCTCCAGACAACAGAAAAACGTATTTACGCCCTTGAGCTTTTCCATCAAGGAGCCGAAATCACACCGGACTCCATCAAAACAGCTCCATCTCAACTGACTGGATGCAGTCGCTTTTGAGACATTCCTCAGCTTCAAAGTGTCTAGGACATTCGGCTATGAGCAAGATGTTTTCACCTCCTGAACTAGGTCTCAGTGAGAGCTACTCTGAGGTTTCTGGGCCTTATGCATTCTGCTTGTGGACAACACCACCTGGCACATGCGAGCTCTGCCATGGGATCTGAAGTCTCAGCACCAAGGCGACCTATCAAAGTCTACAAGGTGTCGGAGGAGAATGTGAAAGATCTGCAGTGGTAGCTGTTAGACTGTGAGGGGGCTCTCCCTTCCCCATTCAGAGCCAATGGTCACAACTGATGTATCGTTGCTGGGTAGGGAGGTCATCTGGAAGAGGGGGAGATAAGGTTCTCTAGTCTTTAATGGAAATTCACCTCCATATCCAATTGTTTTTGAGGAAAGTAATTTGCTTGGCACTGAAGAAGATTCTAACAAACATAAAGGGAGAACGGATGCAGATTCTCACGAATAAAATGACTACCATGTGGCATTGCAAAAAACAGGGTGGCAAGGAGTCATGAGTTCTGTGCCACCAGGGCCCCCATCTCCTCACGTGGCTGACTGCTCAAGGCATCGCCGTGCCTGCACAACCCCTAGCAGGGTCGTTAAAAGCCAGGATGGATGAACTTAGCAGGCGTTGACTAGTGGATCACAAATGGCAGTTACTATCTGAGGTAGCACTGGAGATCTTCCACCAAAAAGGAGAACCCTGGCTTTATACATTCACTGCAGTAGAGAACACAGTGTCCAAACGTTTGCGTGTTGGAGTTTCCAAGGCTGTCCTCTCTTGGAGATGCCTTCAACCTGCACTGGAGTTGGCGACTGTTGTACTCCTCTCCGCTCCTACCTCTCCTTCTCAGAGTACTAAAAAAGATCAAGAAAGACTGGGCTCAAGTCATTCTAGTGACCCTAGCTCTGTGAGGAGAGTGTGGTATTTGGAACTTCTAGCCATTAGCATATGTTCCCTAATCTGGCTGCCCCTTTGGGAGGACACCCTGTTGCGGAAGTAGGTCTGAGTTTCGCATCAGAGTATGCGCAACCTACACCTTTGTGCTTGAACAGTGACAACTGATGGCTTTCAATTTTCCTACCAAGGTGGTTGATGTCATCTTGGCAGCCACGCACCCATCCAATAAATCAGTCTTTCCAGGATGGTGGGAGAAGTTCCTCCTGACATATCTAACCAATAAACATTCAGTTTCCTGATCTTCTCCTGTTTCGTTACTCCCGAGCTCAGCAAGGCCTTGTTGTGGCAACAGTTAAGGGTTAACCTTTCAGCCTTCCTATGTTTACAGAATCAGCCATTCCCTTTCAAATGACCTATTGTGATGCGTTTTATTAAAGGAGCTGACCCATATATTCCTGCCAACACTGTAAAGCTTTAGGGGACTGTTATTTGGTTCTCACTTGTTTGATATGCACTCTATTCAAACCCATGCACAGTTGACCTCTTTGCCTTCTAATTATTAAGACGTCAGTTCTCATTGTCATAACATTGGCTAAGCAAGTAAGCAAACTCCATGCTCTGTCTGTGGTGCTTCCTTCCACATATTTCAGGAAAAATTTGACCTTCTGACAAAAAATTTCCTATCCAAAGTAGTCACACCCTCTATATAGGGCGATCCATTACATTTCTGTGCACTGCCTAACGACTCCGTGGAGGAAGAACAGCCCCATCCTAACAGGGAGCGACCCTTGAGCCCACCAGGTAGGTCGCTCCCCCTTCGCACAGCACCGCCTGTGTCTTCCTGCCCCAGCTGCTGTTGCTGAGGAAGTTCGAGACCCTCTACCACCTGTGCCTCATCCCTGGTGGCCAGTGATAGGCCGAAGGTAGATTCGTTCATCCTCCGTTTTATTGCTTTTATTTTATTGCCTGTATTTTCATTGTGTGTCTGTGACTGCTGTTGTCTGTCTTCCCCCGCTGCCTGACAGTGGTCCGTGCTCCTTTTTCTTCCCTCTGTTCCCCTCGCTGTCACCGTCCTCTCTCTGCCCGGTCTTTCCTTCTGTACCCCTCGCTGCCCCCGTGACTCTGCCCGGTCTTTCCTTCTGTACCCCTCGCTGCCACAGTGCCTATCTGCCCGTTCTACCTTCGGTTCTTAGCTGCCCCTGTATTTCTGTATTCTGCCTCTGTACCACACGTTTTTCCGGTATTTCTGTGCCCTTTTCGCCTTCTGTTCCACTCATTTTTTGTGCCCTTCTGCCCTGTTCCACTCGTTTTTTTGTCCCCTTCTGCCCTCTGTGTCACTCGTTTTTCCCCTTGTTTTTTGTGCCCTTATGTTCCACTCGTTTCTTGTGCCCTTTGCCCTGTTCCACTCGTTTTCCCCTTGTTTTTGTGCCACTTTTGCCTTCTGTTCCCTCTTTTTTTGTGCCCTCTGTCCCCTGTTCCACTCGTTTTTGTGCCCTTCTGCCCTCTGTTCCACTCGGTTTTTGTGCCATTCTGCCCTCTGTTTCACTCGTTTTTTGTGCCCTTCTGCCCTCTGTGCCACTCGTTTTCTCTCGTTTCTGTGCCCCTTTTTCCTTCTGTTACCTTCGTTGTCCCTCACCGCTGCGTCCCCTGCGGCCCCGTCCCCCTGACTGCCCACTGCCCATTCGCTGCCCCTGCCTTCCGCCTCCTAGCTTCTCCTCTATCCCACCTCCTCATATATGCCAGCTGCTGCATGCCCACGCAGCGTCCGCTTGCCGTAGGTGCGCCTAAGGCAAGCCCGTCTGCGACCGTCCGCGCTTGGACCGCTCCCAGCGCCAGAACCCCTGGCCCCGCCACGATGACTGTCGCCACTACGACGCCAGCACTCTGCACGCTCTCAACTCCGGACGGAGCCACACCTGCTTCATGGCCGCCCGAAACGGACACACGGCCCCTTCACCTGCCGGAACTGCAGCTACACTAGCCTCAGAGCCGACGAACCACCTGCCAAGAAAGACCGCAACCACCTCCGATGCATACTACTGAACACCCGCTCCGCACACAAGCATGCTGTCGAGCTCTGGGACCTGCTCGACAACATCCCCGGAAGTCGCCTTCCTATCAGAGACCTGGTTTAACTACTCCTCCGCACCCGACATCACCATAGCCATCCCAGACAGCTACAAGATCCCCCGCAGAGACTGCACCATTGGAGTCGGAGGAGGGATCGCCATCGTCCACAAGAACAGCATCAGGGTCTCGACTAGCACATACGCGCTCAGCACTGCTGAACACATGAATTTGCAAGTCCACACAGACCCTAACTCCACCCTCAGAGGCACCCTCGTCTACCCTGGACCCAGCCCCCAGTTCAGCGACTTCATCTCCAACTTGATCAGCATTCACGCCCTGACCTCCACTGACTACATCTGCCTCGGAGACCTGAACTTTCACCTTGAGAACAACAACTCCGCAACCCTGATCGATAACCTTGCCAACCTCGGACTAAAGCAACTCGTCACAAAGCCCACCCACTCCGCCGGCCACACGCTTGACCCCGTCTTCTCCTCAAGCCTGCACGTCTCAGTTAGCCACACCACCGAACTCCTATAGACCGACCACCACACCCCACCGCACCCAACAGATCCCCCACTGCTGCTGGAGCAAAATCACCGAAACCAACTACTCGCAAACCTCGCTCTCAGCCCACCCATCGAACCCTCCAACACTGACGATGCTGGATCGAGGACTGCGCCAACACCCTTGCCCCGCTGAAGAAACCCTCCCACAGAGACACCAATAAGTGGGCCAGCTGGTTCACCCCAGAACTAATAGCCTCCAAGCAAGCCTGACGGAAACCAGAGAAGAAATGGCACAGTGATCAAACTCTGGACAGCCACGCCATCCACAACCACCACCACCTCATCAGGGTGGCCAAGAGGACCTCCTTCAAAGACAGCCTCGACAACAATGCACACAATAGCAAGGAGCTCTTCAACATCGTGAAGGAACTCTCTAACCCCAGCTACAACAACAACATCCCGCCGTCGCAAGCCCTGTGTGACTCCCTCGCCACCTTCTTCCACCGCAAGATAGCAGACATCCACGACAGCATCAACACCCAGACAGCCCCAACAGACCCTACGCACACCATCGACCATGACCCCTTGTAAGCCTGGGCCAGCGTGAGCATCGATGACACCATCAAGAACACGCACAAAATCCACTCCGGCTATCCGTCAGACCCCTTCCTGCACCACGTCTTCAACAGAGCAAGCAGGTCCATCGCACCCCACCTGCGCAACGTCATCAATCTCTCCCTCAAGACCGCGACCTTCCCAGAGATCTGGAAACACGCTGAGATCAACGCCCTACTCAAAAAACCTAAGGCAGACCCAAGAGACCTCAAGAACTTCCGGGCCGTCTCTCTGCTCCCCTTCTCGGCCAAGGTCATCGAGAAAACCGTCAGACAGCTAACCTGATACCTCGAAGAAAACAGAATCCTGGACCCTTCCCAGTCAGGGTTCTGCAGCAACCCAGGCACCGAGACTACCCTCATCATCACCACTGACGACATCAAGACCCTGCTGGACAACGGCGAGACCGCAGCACTCATCCTCCTAGACCTCTCTGCCGCCTTCAACACCGTCTGCCACCACACACTACGCGCACACCTCCACGCCGCAGGGATCCGAGACAAGGCTCTGGATTGGACCACCTCCTTCCTCTCCGGCAGAACCCAGAGCGTCCGCCTCCCCCATTCGATTTTAAAGCCTCCAAGATCATCTGCGGCGTACCCCAGGGATCCTCCTCAACCCGACGCTGTTCAATATTTACATGGCCCCGCTCGCACATGTAACCCGACAGCACTACCTCAACATAATCTCCTAAGCAGACGACACTCAGCTGATCCCATCACAGCCAAAGCAAACCTCCACAAAGGAATGAATGCCATCGCCAACTGGATAAAGACCAGCCGTCTGAAGCTGAACTCTGACAAGACGGAGGTCCTCATCCTCGGCTCCAACCCTTCAGCAGCCTGGGATGACTCCCGGTGGCCGACGGCACTGGGGGAAGCTCAGACACCCACCGACCACGCACGCAACCTGGGAATCATCCTCGACTCAATGCTCTCAATGACCAAACAAGGTATCGCTGTCTCCTCTTCCTGCTTCAACACCCTCCGCATGCTCCGAAAGATCTACAGATGGATCCCGACAGATACAAGAAAGACAGTCACCCAGGCCCTCGTTAGCAGCAGACTCGACTACGGAAACACCCTCTATGCGGGAGCCCCAACCAAGCTCATCAAATGACTACAACGCATCCAAAACGCCTCGGCACAACTGATCATCGACGTACCACGCCTCGTCCACATCACCCCCACCTGAGAAACCTGCACTGGCTCCCCATCAACAAGAGGATATCCTTCAAGCTCCTCACCCACGCACACAAGGAACTCCACAAGACCGGCCCAGCCCACCTCAACAGACGGCTCTCCTTCTACATCCTCAACCGCCAGCTCCACTCCGTCGACCTCTCACTTGCCACCGTCCCACGCATCCGAAGAACAACCACTGGTGGGAGATCCTTCTCTCACCTTGCCACCAAGACATGGAACACCCTCCCACTGAGCCTACGACAGACCCAAGACCTGCTGACCTTCAGGAGGATACTCAAGACCTGGCTGTTCGATCAGAAGCGCCCCCTCCCTCAGCGCCTTGAGACCCTCGCGGGTATGTGGTGTGCTTTACAAATGATTGATTGATTGATTCTATGTAGACTGAACCAGAGACTTCCGACTGGATGACCAACTTTTCCTCAGTTTCTCTGGGGCTAAGAAAGACAAAGCGGTGCAAAAGAAGCTCATATCTAGATGGATTGTGTCATGCATCAAGATCTGCTATGCGCTAGCCAAGAAGCAGCCCCAGAAGTCTAATTTCACCAGAGTTAAGGCTGCTACCACTACGCAGGCGAGTGGTGGTAGTTTTGAACATTTGAAAAGGCTGCAACATTGGCATCTCTCCACAAGGTTGCACAGCATTACTGCCTGGATAGCCAGCTCTGGTGGGACCTCATACGATCTGCCCTACAAGATTTCCTGATCTGAGCCATTTCACATACTCCCCACCAGAGGAGGTGAACTGCTTTAGTAACTATTCCTAAGGCGAGGATTCTGCTCTTAGAAGTCGCTTTCAGAAGAACAAGTTCCTTACATTCGGTAATGCCCGTTCTGGTAAATCTATCTAACCACATATTCCTCACCTACCCTCCTGCCTCCCCGTTCTGTGGAATGAACTCATACTCTCCAAAAAACAAGATGCCAAATCTAAAGATCTGCATATTGGGTATTCCACCTTTACTACGCGGTCATTACTTCGTATTACCATTACTATGCATATTTTAGTTCGGAGATGCCATTACTTAGCATGCATTCACTAGGTATGTTCCATTAGCTAGCATGCACTTATTACGTATAATGAAGTTACTGTGCAAATTAAAGTTTTGGGTTCCAGGGGTATTTTTAGGGGACAGGGTGGGTTAGGGTTTTGGGGTGTAGGAGGTATTTTTAGGGTTCAGGGTGCATTTAAGGTTTTAGGGTGCTGGGTTATTTTTGGGGTTCAGGGTGCATTTAGGTGTTGGGGTAATTTTAGAGTTCAGGGCGCATTTAGGTTTTGAGGTACTGGGATATTTTTAGGTGTCAGGTGGGTTAGGATTTTGGGATGCATGGGGTATTTTGAGGGTTCAGGGTGAGTTTAAGGTTTTAGGATACTGGGGTATTTTTGGGGTTCAGGGTGCTTTTAGGTTTTGTGGTACAGGGGTATTTTTAGGGGTGAGAGTGGGTTTAGGGTGTAGCGGGTATTTTTAGGGTTTAGGGTGTGTTTATGGTTTTGGGGTGCTGGGGTATTTTTGGGATTCAGGGTGCGTTTAGGTTTGGGGGCTGGGATCATGTTAGGGGTCAGGGTTGGTTAGGGCTTTGGGGTGTAGGGAGTAATTTTAGTGTTCAGGGTGCATGTAGGTTTTGGGGTACTGGGGTATTTTTAGTGGTCAGGGTGGGTTAGGGTTTTGGGGTGTAGGAGGCAATTTTAGGGATCAGGGTGCGTTTAGGTTTGGGGTACTTGGATATTTTTAGGAGTGAGAGTTTTGGGGTGTAGGGGGTAAGTGGTATTTTTAGGGTTCAGGTGCATTTAAGGTTTTGGGGTGCTGGGGTATTTTTGGGGTTCAGGGTGAGTTTAGGTTTTGGGGTGCTGGGGTAATTTTAGGGGTCAGGGTTGTTAGGGTTTGTGGTGTAGGGGGTAATTTGAGGGTTCAGGGTGTGTATAGCTTTTGGGGTACTTTTAGGGGTCAGGGTGGATTAGGGTTTTGGGGTGCATGGGGTAATTTTAGGGTTCAGGGTGCATTTATGGTTTGGGGGCCTGGGGTAATTTAAGGGGTCAGGATGGGTTAGGGTTTTGGGGTGTAGGAGTAATTTTAGGGTTCGGGTGTGCTTAGGTTATGGGGTACTGGGATATTTTTTAGGGGTTGGGGTGAGAGGGTTTTGGGGTGTAGGGGGTATTTGTAGGGTTCAGGGTGTGTGCCAGTGGATAGGTTACTATTACAAGTAATTTTTTGTTTTAAAGTACCAATGATGCGTTGTAACGGTATGCGTAATTAACTGCGAAGTAAAAGCATTTTTAATGTATTTGTATATATTTACGAAGTAAAAGTATGCTCACTAAAATCATGTACAGTAATGGTATTTGCGAAGTAAAAACTTCGAAGTAAATACCTGCGGAGTAACGGTATGCTAAGTAACATCATACATTCGCATATTGAAGCATCTGATTCCCATAGCTCCCTGCCTGCCAGTGTGGAGAGAGATTTGAAACAAACTGACGTCAGCACATGGAGGAGGCACATATGTGGGAGTCCTGTCATGTTATCAGGAGTGGACTGATCAGATACAGAGCCGCACAACGCCATCCGCCAACTAGAAAGGGGGCTGCCCAGCACCTGGGAGTATATTTAAAGGCAAACCAAACCACAGGGTACTTAGGAGCTCGAGGACATGCCCCCACTGCCTCACGATTTAAAACGTGCCAAATATTCCCGTAGAGTGTATTTAGGGACAGTCCAAGCTCCCACTTCAGGGTTCGAGGACATGCTTCTAATGCCTCGAGATTCATAACATGCCTCATATTTCAACAGCGCAGGACTCACCAGCATCTTGGCAGCACCTGGCAGTGTATTGGGGCTCTTCAAGCCCCAGATGCCTAATGGGCAGAAGGGCATGCCCTCACAGCCTCATGCTTCAAAACGTGCATCACACTCCCACAGCGCCGGCCTGTCCACGCCCGTCGGAGGCTGGGCCACCCCCCTGATTTTGCTCCTACAGGTACTGTTAACTTCAAATGTAAGATATTTTTTAAGTGTCACCTGTGACTGTAAGGTCTGCTAAATCCCATTTTGTTGCGTACAACCGACCTCCCTGTTTGCCTAAAAGTATAGTAGGATGGTTAAGTGAAAGCAAGGTCCTAAAATTGAGGGGGTAGCTGCATAAAAAAATAATCAGTACGCTAGATGGGTATATTTAAAAGGCTGAGGGTCCCATCAATAAAGAAATCTTATTGAAGAAAGGTGGTTATCAATCATCACTTTGCCCAATGATAGTGGAGCTTCCCTTATTTCACAGCCGATACCCATGAGCGAGAAGGCTGATAACTCTAATATGTGAGAGGAGAACCATGAGTTACTATATGCTCGGTCAGGAATGAACAGGTAAGCCCACCCATCCCATGACAAACTCGTCTCTACCACTAGTGTGCAGGTCATTAAGTCAGTTATGTCAACTAGCACCAAACAGACACGGGGGCAAACCTCCAACAAACAGTCAATTTAAGCAAGCCCAAATTCCCAGGGAACCTAAAGTCTGATGCTCACAGTTCTAATTAAGAAACCATTGGGGATATGCTCGCTCAGTTTAACAAAGATGTTGCGTATCTTCCGGATTCCAGGCTATAGGGGTTGTGTGAACATTTGGGGTGCATTGAGGAGAAAGTAAGTGAACTGGACCTAAGGTTGGCTCAAGCGATAGCATGAAGTAGAGGCACCACAATAGGACAAAGGTGCGTCCAGGAGCCACATCCCCTGGGTGGGGGAGGAGAAGGTAGCTGCCAGTTTGTGCATTAGGTTGAGTCCCCATGGCTAGTTCAACCACGTTCAGCTTTCTGAGGGATTCTGAGGAGCCCAGATTACTAGCTGGGTGCCCTACGAAAACACCCATAATGGCCGCACTGCGCCCATTCCCGGAACCGGACCATACCTGTGTACATGTATTACTACACACAGCCAACCAACATTGTTTTTTGTGGTGGTTGTTGGCCGCAGTTTTATTACTCATGACATAAATCGTATTTGTACAACTCCCCTGGGTACCTTCTCAGACCGGGGTCATAAATCATTATCATACATTATCCCTATTGGTTATCGCTCAGTGTTATTTAGACATCATAACTCGTGGGTCATAAATCATCGGGTATCATAAATCATTCTGTCACAAATCGGTCATCATCTTGTTGTCATAAATCGCTCTGCCTGATCATCATAAATCAGCCACCATAAATCATGGTCATAAATCATCGGGCAGTCCTAAATCATTTGGCCACAAATCTGTCATCATGATGTTATCACAAATCATTCTGCATGGGCATCATAAATCATCAGCCATAAATCATCGGCTGACCATAAATCACTGGTTTGTCTTTCGCTCATTTGCATATCCTAGGGTCGTAAATCACCCTGACAGCTTGTAGATGGTTCTTTGTTATTTTCCACGCCCCTTTGCATGTGGGGTAGCCTTTTCCCGGAGCCAGGCCCAACTCGCTACCTTGCTAGTCTCTCCTGCACCCTGCCGCCTGGCGGGGGCTGGGCTGCGAGTGCCGTCTCCGTTTGCTACCCTGATTTTTCGTCAGGCGTACTCACCCAGTCTTGAGGCATCCTAGAGTGAGTGGCCCTCCTTCTACACACCACCCTGTTGTTGTGTTTCCATAACCAAACCAATACACCTTTTGTTTCCGCCCCTTTTGGTTGGATTTGCGCTCTCTTTACGGTCTCATCGCATGAGGGTGGAGCCAGCTCCCTGATGAAAAAGGTGAGCTGCCCAGAGGGAACGTCGCCTTATATCCCCCTCCCCCTTCCTTCTTCCCTTTGTTTTTGGGGAGGGGAGAGGGCCTTGGGAGCTTTTCGCGCCGCGGCAATTCCTTGTGGAGCTAACCAGATTTGTTCCTTGTGGCTCAGGCGGCCGTTAAGGCACCGGCCCTTGAGATCCCATTCGGGGGCAGCCTCTGCTAAATACCCTTTAAGAAGGTGGAATTGGCTGGCACGGCTCCATATGTGACCTCCCGATGGGAGCCTGCCCTTATGTAACAGTAATGGCAAAAGTCCTAAACCTATGCCCCAGAGTAACAAACTACAGTGGAGTTAATTAATAAAGCTACTCAATAGAATTATGGAAACATAAAGTGTTAGGACAAAATATTCACTAAAGTCTTTATGGTGAGAAGAGTGGTTTGAGAATACGCACAAATAATTTATAGGGGATTGTGTTACTGTCCCCTTTAGAAGCATCTGGATTGCAAGTGACCTTTTTCAGGCCTTCTACCAAGGTCAGAAGAAGCTTGGTAACATAAAGATACTGGCCCTTGGATATTTCTATAGAGATTTGTTTTCCAATTGTCAATGTCTGCTCAGTCACTCCCTTACAATATTTCCACCCAGAATCACTTTATTCTTTTAGGTCAGAGTTTGCCAGATGACTTAGGGGACACTTGTCCAGGATGTCAGTTGCAGAGTAGGCTACACTGCTGTCTGGCCCAACCCACCTCATGATTCAGCAAAACAGCAGGTGCCTAACCACTGCTAAATCTAAAGAATGTACTTTAGTAAAAGGTGCTGCAAATGTAGCCAATCCAGTTTACGCTGTCCAAGAGGTTAACATATTCTTTTGCAATATCGCAGGCCTTGCAAGTAAAGGGTTTAGCGAGAATTAATCTGATTTTATACGCAAATATATCATCTTTATCCAAGAGATCTGGCTACCTAAAAGTGATCAGCCTGAACGGCTACATCTCCCATATGATCCCAGTGGTCTCATCTCCGTCTGGTAGAGAAAGGGTGGGACTGGTGGCCTGGTTCGAAGTAACCTTGGAGTGCAAAATAAGCTCAGTCCCTACAAGTAGAGATTGAATTCAAGCATTTTTATCTATGTGGTCTAATGGCCTAAATATTGTACTAAACTATTTCTACAACAGGTATTTTGAATACAATTTTAATGCTAATTTGAATACGTTACTTGATTTTATCTTAGGTCTTGAAATCAAACTTGCTTCCTTGCACAAAGGGTACCAAATTATTTTAGGTGGGAAATGTAATGCTAAACTTGAGTCAAGACAGTTGGAAAGTGAATGCACTATGTTTGATAGCATCAGTATAGTGTGCGAAAGCCAGCTCAGTGACCAGAGGAGCAATGCTCTTTTTAAACTTACTAAACCATTTGGTCTTACCAATGTCTGAACTCTTTGACCAGTTCTATTTAGGTCACCTTTGAAAAGGGAGAGTGCTGCTTAGTCATTGATTACATTTTTGTCACCAGAGACTTGTTGGCTAGGATTTCCTCGGGGGAATTATAGAAATTATATACCGCAAAGCATAATACTTTAAGTGTTACATTACATATTTTAAGGAGAGGGAGCGCATTTACAATCTTTAATTGCAAAGATTCAAGGTCTCCGCCTAGCATGGAGAAACGCTGTCCCAAAAGCCATAACATCAAAACTATTTTTGAAGCATCTCCCCATAGTGTTGCCTTACTTCTAACGATGACCATTGGGTTGTGGGCGACTACTTTGCCCAGTTGAGCTTAGCAGTGAGGTTAAATGTTTTGATCAACCCTGCAAGAAGGCGTTGGTGAATCTACATGAGGTGCTGAAGGAAAAACCTAGGGATATTAGGAAAATCCAATGTTGACGAGTGCAGCTTAAGGCAGGCCAACGGAATAGGGGTAAAGAAATACAAAATATATCTTGGGGGAAGCAGGGTATGACATGCAGAATGAAAGACTCCAGGGCTTTCTGGGCAGTGGCCTATAATATCAAATGTGTGAGTGTAAAAGCGAATTATGTTATCACCACTATTAGCCTTGAAGGCTGGGTCAGTCATTTTAAAGTCTATAGGTTAGTCAACTTCCAATCAGCACGATGAGGAGTAGGTGCCATTTCCCCTCTAATTGGAATCACCATTGATGAAATCATGGAGGCTGTCGTTAAGGGCCAATCAAACAAGGCACTCATGGACTTATATAAAGCCCTCTTGGAACTGTGGGTACCTTTGTTGTGTAATTGTTTCAATGGCGTCTCTAAATTGGGACTCTCAGAGTCTTAGCACACTGCCACCACTGTACCAATCTTTAAAAAGGGAAACCTTCATTCTCCAGGTGTTATAAATAGATAGCCCAGTTGGATTCAGCAGTAAAGCTGGCATGGGGAGTTGTTTTGGAGCACCTCTTAACTTGAGTCAGGGATACAGACACGCTGTCGGAAGTGCGGTACTGGTTTAGCGAGGGGCTTGGCACAGTGGAGCAATGCATGAATTTGTATTTGTTGATTAGCAAATATACCATCGCTAAGGAGGGGTCCATCTGCCCGGCGTTCATGGACCTGTCCTGCGCCTTAACAGCATGGTAAGATGAAAATTGTGGTAGATCCTAATTAACCTAGGAGTTGATGGAGGCCAAGTAGAGTTTGTGCAGGCACTTAACCAGGAATTATCAGCCTCTGTAAGGTACAGCCTATTAGTTGAGTGTTCAGCTAGTTTGAAGCTAGGGAGAGGAGTGAAACAGGGCTGTCTGTTCTGCTTATCAGTAATTTAGGCAAAGCCTTGTCTGATAAAGTTTTGGATGCCTCCTTAATTGGAAATAAAGAGGTTCCAGTCTTATTATATGCGGAAGACGCGATAATACTTTCCAGAACCTCTAAATATGTTGTTCCAGGATTTTGTCATCTTACTGGGATCACTTGGCCTGGTCACCAACCAGACCAAAACTTTTATTATGGATTGTGTTCTTAAGAACCACAAGAAGTGAGGAGTACATTTACAAGGTGACCCGGTCTCGTTTACTCACGAAATTTGTACTCCTGACATTTGTGAATTTGGCACGGTACATTTTTTTATTTATCCTCCTGCACAGGGACAAAAACAGTGGCTCCTTTATTGGGTGTACCGAAGAAAGTGTCTCCCCATTCTCACCCATGGGTCTGGTATGTGGGGTGCCTCCAATATCAAGTCCCTCAAGGGAGAACAAAAAAGGATGCTCAGGTTGCTCCTGAGGTTCCACCTGTATGTTCAGCCTTTATCACGCACCAAGGGCTTGGGGTCGAATATGTGGATGACATTATTAAAATGGTCCCCCCTGATCTTGTGGTGCTCAACCTGGGAGAACCCACATGCCTTATTTAACAGGGAGAACATTATTGATTGTCTATCATGCGAATCTCTGGGTTCATATATATCTATACGGAATTGACAAACCTGGGGAAACCGACCCTCTTTTCTAATCCCACTGCAGTGACAAAATCTGATATAGTTTGGGTGAAAACACTTTTAAGGCGATAATGTGTTGTCAAAGGGAGGAAATTGAAACCCCAAAAATTTCTGTAAGGAAGCATGCTGTGCTCCAAATCACTCAAGCCCTGGTGCCATATCTAGAGTGGGTAGATAGCACCTGGGATAAAATGCTTTTAACCTGATTCAGGCTAGGGTTTCTGAGATGGTACCTTGATTTTCCATTTGACCTCTCCACAGAGTCTGCTTCATTTTACCTTCTGTCAATTGTATTCTGTTTTTACTGAAAGGTTTTTAATTTTAATCATTAGGGAATGGGGAGTCAAAAGCTGTGGTGCAGGCCTGGTTTATTTGCATAAACTTAACTCTTCATCTGTGTAAACATTTGCTCCTTTTTTAAAATGTTTTAAAAAATGAGAGGGACCCCTTATGCCAGACCAGGGGAACAGTGTGCTACTGACAGATAGAAGTACATTTCCCTAGGTGGAAAGTTATGCTGATACTGGGTCTCAAGGTTCCCAGCAAAAGAAGTTATAGTCCATATGTTAGATCATACGCAATTCTAAATACAACCATGCAAAATGTGAAGTATATATTGAAAAATATTTGTATTTAAATAGACAATTGTTGATATTAAAACACAATAAAACGGTTTACAATCACAATGAGATCAAATTCATATACCATAAAATCTTACATTATATAAAGATGGAACATTAATAGAACCATCGAAAACGCATCAACGCTGCACCCAGCACAATCCGGGGAAATAGCTTATCCTATAGATAAGAACAATAGATTGTATCTAGGATTAGCAATTAAATTGTTAAATCCGGATGTGTTACTAAATGACAAAATGTACTGTCTGTATTTGTCTCTCTGTTAAATGTTTGTTGGTACATACAATTTAGATATATGGTTTTTAATTCAAATTGTATTTAAAACAGGTACACACACTCTTGTAATCACCCCTTCAGGGAAACATGTTTTTTTTCATCTGTATGTAGTATAAGATTTTATGGTATATGAATTTGATCTCATTGTGATTGTTAACAGTTTATTGTGTTTTTTTAATTGCAACAACCATACAATGCTCTTACAGTATTATTTTATTCTACTCTTTCTACCGTATGCATTATATTTTGCAACCAGTTTAACGATTGTAGCAGTTAATTTCTTATGCATGAGAAAGAAGCCTGTTCAATAAAATACTTTTATTTTATCTCTATTTATCTGCTCCTCTGATGAAACGAAGTATGCACGATTGACTGAGTGAAATATCTATCTAATGTTTCCACGACACTGAAGATCACTTTTATCTTGGGGAAACAAAGTTGTCATGTTTATGCGGTTGTCAGAAACAAATCCCTTCTTGTTTATTCGAGAAAGTTTCTAGTGACCTCTGAGCTAGCTGCAAACACAACAGGTGATGGACCGAATGTGGATCAATGTCACACACTCAACCCAGTCCAAGGATCTGGGCCCAAATCCATCGTTTTTTTGCACTCCACACCACCCTGGGTTAGACAATAGCGATATGCAAATCAGCTCTGACCCTGTGCCCCATGGGAACAGTCCAGTCCGAACTACAAAAGCCATGTCCTTCCCAGAACGGAATCAAGCATCCGAGGACCGGACCGGTTTCGAGGTAACACCTCTCATCAGCCCGGCTAGCTTAACTCCAGTGGTGTGGAGTGCCTGGGACCCACGTCTGGGCATCCCCAGCGCACTTAGGGCGGAATATGCAAACACAACAGGTGATGGACCGAATGTGGATCAATGTCACACACTCAACCCAGTCCAAGGATCTGGGCCCAAATCCATCGTTTTTTTGCACTCCACACCACCCTGGGTTAGACAATGGCGATATGCAAATCAGCTCTGACCCTGTGCCCCATGGGAACAGTCCAGTCCGAACTACAAAAGCCATGTCCTTCCCAGAACGGAATCAAGCATCCGAGGACCGGACCGGTTTCGAGGTAACACCTCTCATCAGCCCGGCTAGCTTAACTCCAGTGGTGTGGAGTGCCTGGGACCCACGTCTGGGCATCCCCAGCGCACTTAGGGCGGAATATGCAAACACAACAGGTGATGGACCGAATGTGGATCAATGTCACACACTCAACCCAGTCCAAGGATCTGGGCCCAAATCCATCGTTTTTTTGCACTCCACACCACCCTGGGTTAGACAATGGCGATATGCAAATCAGCTCTGACCCTGTGCCCCATGGGAACAGTCCAGTCCGACTGGCGATGGATTTAGGCCCAGATCCTTGTACTGGGGTGAATGTAAGACATTGATCTACATTCTGTCCATCAAATTGTTTTTTGTAATTTTCTCCCTGATTGTACTGGGGTAGCTCAGACGTGGGTCCCAGAGCCTCCACACCACTGGAGTCAAGCTAGCCGGGCTGATGAGAGGTGTTACCTCGAAACCCGTCTGGTCCTCGGATGCTTGATTCCGGTCTGGGAAAGATATGGCTGTTGTAGTTCGGACTGGACTGTTCCCATGGGGCACAGGGTCAGAGCTGATTTGCATAAAGCCATTATCTGACCCAGGGTGGTGTGGAGTGCAAAAAACGATGGATTTAGGCCCAGATCCTTGTACTGGGGTGAATGTAAGACATTGATCTACATTCTGTCCATCAAATTGTTTTTTGTAATTTTCTCCCTGATTGTACTGGGGTAGCTCAGACGTGGGTCCCAGAGCCTCCACACCACTGGAGTCAAGCTAGCCGGGCTGATGAGGTGTTACCTCGAAACCGGTCCGGTCCTCGGATGCTTGATTCCGGTCTGGGAAAGATATGGCTGTTGTAGTTCGGACTGGACTGTTCCCATGGGGCACAGGGTCAGAGCTGATTTGCATAAAGCCATTATCTGACCCAGGGTGGTGTGGAGTGCAAAAAACGATGGATTTAGGCCCAGATCCTTGTACTGGGGTGAATGTAAGACATTGATCTACATTCTGTCCATCAAATTGTTTTTTGTAATTTTCTCCCTGATTGTACTGGGGTAGCTCAGACGTGGGTCCCAGAGCCTCCACACCACTGGAGTCAAGCTAGCCGGGCTGATGAGAGGTGTTACCTCGAAACCGGTCCGGTCCTCGGATGCTTGATTCCGGTCTGGGAAAGATATGGCTGTTGTAGTTCGGACTGGACTGTTCCCATGGGGCACAGGGTCAGAGCTGATTTGCATAAAGCCATTATCTGACCCAGGGTGGTGTGGAGTGCAAAAAACGATGGATTTAGGCCCAGATCCTTGTACTGGGGTGAATGTAAGACATTGATCTACATTCTGTCCATCAAATTGTTTTTTGTAATTTTCTCCCTGATTGTACTGGGGTAGCTCAGACGTGGGTCCCAGAGCCTCCACACCACTGGAGTCAAGCTAGCCGGGCTGATGAGAGGTGTTACCTCGAAACCGGTCCGGTCCTCGGATGCTTGATTCCGGTCTGGGAAAGATATGGCTGTTGTAGTTCGGACTGGACTGTTCCCATGGGGCACAGGGTCAGAGCTGATTTGCATAAAGCCATTATCTGACCCAGGGTGGTGTGGAGTGCAAAAAACGATGGATTTAGGCCCAGATCCTTGTACTGGGGTGAATGTAAGACATTGATCTACATTCTGTCCATCAAATTGTTTTTTGTAATTTTCTCCCTGATTGTACTGGGGTAGCTCAGACGTGGGTCCCAGAGCCTCCACACCACTGGAGTCAAGCTAGCCGGGCTGATGAGAGGTGTTACCTCGAAACCGGTCCGGTCCTCGGATGCTTGATTCCGGTCTGGGAAAGATATGGCTGTTGTAGTTCGGACTGGACTGTTCCCATGGGGCACAGGGTCAGAGCTGATTTGCATAAAGCCATTATCTGACCCAGGGTGGTGTGGAGTGCAAAAAACGATGGATTTAGGCCCAGATCCTTGTACTGGGGTGAATGTAAGACATTGATCTACATTCTGTCCATCAAATTGTTTTTTGTAATTTTCTCCCTGATTGTACTGGGGTAGCTCAGACGTGGGTCCCAGAGCCTCCACACCACTGGAGTCAAGCTAGCCGGGCTGATGAGAGGTGTTACCTCGAAACCGGTCCGGTCCTCGGATGCTTGATTCCGGTCTGGGAAAGATATGGCTGTTGTAGTTCGGACTGGACTGTTCCCATGGGGCACAGGGTCAGAGCTGATTTGCATAAAGCCATTATCTGACCCAGGGTGGTGTGGAGTGCAAAAAACGATGGATTTAGGCCAAGATCCTTGTACTGGGGTGAATGTAAGACATTGATCTACATTCTGTCCATCAAATTGTTTTTTGTAATTTTCTCCCTGATTGTACTGGGGTAGCTCAGACGTGGGTCCCAGAGCCTCCACACCACTGGAGTCAAGCTAGCCGGGCTGATGAGAGGTGTTACCTCGAAACCGGTCCGGTCCTCGGATGCTTGATTCCGGTCTGGGAAAGATATGGCTGTTGTAGTTCGGACTGGACTGTTCCCATGGGGCACAGGGTCAGAGCTGATTTGCATAAAGCCATTATCTGACCCAGGGTGGTGTGGAGTGCAAAAAACGATGGATTTAGGCCCAGATCCTTGTACTGGGGTGAATGTAAGACATTGATCTACATTCTGTCCATCAAATTGTTTTTTGTAATTTTCTCCCTGATTGTACTGGGGTAGCTCAGACGTGGGTCCCAGAGCCTCCACACCACTGGAGTCAAGCTAGCCGGGCTGATGAGAGGTGTTACCTCGAAACCGGTCCGGTCCTCGGATGCTTGATTCCGGTCTGGGAAAGATATGGCTGTTGTAGTTCGGACTGGACTGTTCCCATGGGGCACAGGGTCAGAGCTGATTTGCATAAAGCCATTATCTGACCCAGGGTGGTGTGGAGTGCAAAAAACGATGGATTTAGGCCCAGATCCTTGTACTGGGGTGAATGTAAGACATTGATCTACATTCTGTCCATCAAATTGTTTTTTGTAATTTTCTCTCTGAGCTAGCTGGCACTCACACTTTAAGTCTAATATATTCAATAGAAACCTAGTAAACCTCAGTCCTACGTCTAACCTATAGGATATATTATTCCAATGCGCAGAGCCTATTGGGAATATAGGAACTACACTACATGGCGCCCAACGTTTGGTAAGGCACTAATTTAACGCTAGATACTAGATTAACTCAGTCGTGCTTTTCACAAAGACCCCTTTATCCCGTTAAAACTCCAATAGACGTCTGGAGTGGGTTAAAGGATAAAATATCTGCCATAAACTGAGTAGGACGAAAAATCCTATGTATTAGTTTTGGTTTTTTCAACGTTGAAGTATACAGTGTTCCAAAATATTGTGCACCTTATCTTTATTTCATTGAAACTTGCTCTGCAAACTTCCTAAACAAAATGTTCAAGTTCAAGTTCGAGGATTTATATAGCGCACTACTCACCCAGAGGGTCTCAAGGCGCTTGGGGCGGGGGGGTTCATTTTTTGTTGAATAGCCAGGTTTTAAGTTCTTTTCTGAAGGAGATGTGGTTCTGTGTAAGGCGGAGGTGAGTGGGGAGTGAGTTCCAGTTCTTGGCCGCCCGGAAGGAGAAGGATCTGCCACCCATGGTGGATCTTCGGATCCGCGGGACAGCGGCGAGGGCTTGGTTGGAGGATCTTAGTTGGCGGGTGGGTGTGTAGAAGGACAGTCGAGTGTTGAGGCATTCGGGTCCTAGTTTGTAAAGGGCTTTGTGTGCGTGGGTGAGGAGACGGAACGTTATTCTCTTGTTGACAGGAAGCCAGTGGAGGTCTTTTAGGTGTCCGGTAATGTGATCTTGGCGAGGGATGTCTAAAATGAGTCTCGCTGATGCGTTTTGGATGCGTTGGGAGTTTTTTCTGTAATTTGGCTGTGATTCCGGCGTATAGTGTGTTTCCATAGTCCAGTCGACTCGTGACCAGAGCGTGGGTGACCGTCTTTCTTGTCTCGGGGGGATCCAGCGGAAGATTTTTTTGAGCATACGAAGTACGTTGAAGCAGGAGGATGAGACTGTGTTGACTTGTCTGGACATCGAGAGTGAGGAGTCTAGGATGAAGCCAAGGTTACGTGCGTGGTCTGTGGGTATGGGTGCTGTGCCCAGAGCAGAAGGCCACCAAGAGTAGTCCCAGGCCGAGGGGGAAGATCCTAGGATGAGCACCTCCGTTTTGTCCGAGTTAAGTTTTAGGCGGCTGTGTTTCATCCATTCGGCTACTTCTTTCATGCCTTCGTGAAGATTGGTTTTGGCGGTGTTAGGGTCTTTGGTGAGGGAAAGGATTAACTGGGTGTCGTCAGCGTAGGAGATGATGTTAAGGTTGTGTTGGCGCGCGATGGATGCGAGTGGGCTCATGTAAACGTTGAAGAGGGTGGGACTGAGTGATGAACCTTGTGGTACGCCGCAGATGACTTCAGTGGCCTCTGATTTGAAAGGGGGAAGTCGGACTGTTTGAGTTCTCCCAGCGAGGAACGAGATGATCCAGTCCAAGGCTTTTCCTTGAATGCCGATGTTGCTGAGGCGTTGTATAAGGGTGCCGTGACAGACTGTGTCGAGGGCGGCAGAGAGGTCGAGTAGAATGAGGGCCACTGTTTCTTCGTTATCCAGTAGTGTTCGGATGTCGTCTGTCGCTGCAATGAGGGCGGTTTCGGTGCTGTGTTTGGCTCGAAATCCGGACTGAGAGGGATCGAGGGAGTTGTTGGATTCAAGGAAGGCGGCGAGCTGGCTGTTGACGGCTTTCTCAATGACTTTGGCAGGGAATGGGAGGAGGGATATGGGGCGGTAGTTTTTGAGTTCAGAGGGTTCTGCTGTGGGTTTCTTCAGGAGGGCGCTGAGTTCTGCGTGTTTCCAGCTTTCTGGGAAGGTGGCAGAGTTGAATGAGCAGTTGATGACATCACGGAGATGGGGTGCGATGATGGAGTCTGCTTTGTTGAAGATGTGGTGGGGACAGGGGTCGGTTGGCGAGCCAGAGTGGATTGAGTTCATTAGGTGGATGGTGTCTTCAGTGTTTATTGGGTTCCAGGCGCTGAGGTTGTTAGATGGCGGTGTAGGTTCTGAGGGGGGTAGGGAGGATTGCTCGTAGGGAATGTTCTCGAAGCTGTTGTGAATGTCGGCGATTTTGTTGTGGAAGAAGGAAGATAACGCATCGCAGAGGTCTTGGGAGGGAGTAATGTCGTTAGAGGCTGCGGTGGGGTTGGTGAATTCTTTGACGATGTTGAAAAGTTCCTTGCTGTTGTGGGCGTTGTTGTTGAGTCGATCCTTGAATGCTGATTTCTTGGTGGATCGAATCAGTTGGTGGTGTTTGCGGGTGGCTGCCTTGAGGGTGGTCATGTCGGTGGTTGGGTTTTTTCTCCATGTTTTCTCTAGGGTACGGCATAGCTTCTTGGATTTCTTGAGGTCATCATTGAACCAGGGAGCCTTTTTGTTACCTGATTTGATCTGGTGGTTTTTCAGGGGTGCTAAGTCTTCAGCGCTGTGAGTGATCCATTGCTTGAGTTTGGTCGCAGCTTGGTTTGGGTCCAATGAGAGGGTGGGAGGGTTTTGGTTGAGTGATGTGAGGAGTTGGTCGGTGGTGATTTTGTTCCAGTTTCTTCGAGGAATAGGTTGTGGGGGGTTGTAGGTAGAGGTGGTTTTGTAGCTGAAGTGAACACAACTGTGGTCCGTCCAGTGGAGAGCTGTGGTGCGATCGAAGGAAATGTGTTTTCTGGAGGTGAAGATAGGGTCAAGCGTGTGTCCGGCTACATGGGTGGGGGAGTCAACTAGTTGTTTGAGTCCGAGATTGGCCAGGTTGTCCAGAAGGGTGGTGGTGTTGCTGTTGTTTTTGTTTTCCAGGTGGAAGTTGAGGTCTCCTAGTAGAATGTAGTTCTCAGAGGCGAGGGCATGTGGGCTGATGAAGTCAGTGATGTCATCTCTGAATTGTTTACTGGTTCCTGGAGGCCTGTAGATGAGGGTGCCTCTAAGTGTGGTCCTAGGGTCGGTGTGGATCTGGAAGTGGAGGTGTTCGGCGGTTGCAAGGTTGTCGTCTGAGCTGGTCGTGATTTTGATGGTGTTCTTATGGACGATGGCGAAGCCTCCTCCTGTTTGATTGGTGCGATCTTTCCGGATGATCTTGTAAGCGTCCGGGATGGCTATGGCGATGTCGGGTGCTGATGATGCGTTCATCCAGGTTTCTGAACGGAAGGCGATGTCCGGTGACGCAGTGTCGAGTAGGTCCCAGAGTTCAGTGGCGTGTCTGTGGACCGAGCGGGTGTTCAGCAGGATGCATTTCAGGTGGTTAGAGTCGGAGCTGTGATTGGAGGAGGAGGATTTGGTGTGGGTCTTGATGCAGGCGAACTTGCAGGAGTGGCAGGCGAATGGGCCGTGGGTACGTCCTGGGGCAGCTTCGTAGCATTGTGGTGTGCGTCCGGGGTTAAGGGCTAAGAGGGTGGGTGCGTCATATGATGTGCGGGTTGCGGGGGCCAGGGGGTCTGGCGCTGGGCGCGGTCCAGGCACGGACGGGCGCAAACGGGCTTACCTTTGGCGCACCTTCGGCGCGCATGGGGCGCGACCGCTGCGCGTGAACGCTGCGCGCAAAAGCATCTGTCATATATGGATAGTGGAAGGGGAGGGGCGAGGGAGCGTCAGCTGGGAGGCGGGCGGGCTGTGGGGGTTGGGCTCTGAGGCACCACAACAATAAGTAAAATGGCAGCAGCGAAATAAAACGGAACTGGAGGTAGGCTGGTGCACAGACAATGTGTCTTGCTAGCGTAGCATTAATCTAGTCTAAAGCAGGCAATGCACAGTCAACCAAGCGGCACAAATAGCGCTACAGCTATGAAAGCGCGACTTAAAGCGCCGTGTTAAATTACCCCAAAAGCGCTACAAATGTCTTAGATGTTTTACAAAGGCACTCGCACTACAGCGCTTTGCTGTGTAGGAGGCAGCAGTAATGCGATTACAAATTGTGCAAGAGCGCAGATAACGATACCAAGCAGGAGCTGGGAGCGAAGGGAGCGACCGCCTTCTGCAAGCGTCAGGACGGTCACAGCGCTTACGGGTGTGGGAGCGGGCTATGCAGTCCGTTGGAGGGAGGGTCAGCTGGGAGGCGGGGCGGGCGACGGGCTCTGAGGCACCACAACAATAAGTAAAATGGCAGCAGCGGAATAAAACGAAACTGGAGGTAGGCTGGGGCACAGACAATCAACAATGGCTGCTCCAATGTCTCTTGCTAGCGTGGCATTAATCTAGTCTAAAGCAGGCAATGCACAGTCAACCAAGCGGTACAAATAGCGCTACAGCTATGAAAGCGCGACTTAAAGCGCCGTGTTAAATTACCCCAAAAGCGCTACAAATGTCTTAGATGTTTTACAAAGGCACTCGCACTATAGCGCTATGCTGTGTAGGAGGCAGCAGTAATGCGATTACAAATTGAGCAAGAGCGCAGATAACGATACCAAGCAGGAGCTGGGGCCGAAGGGAGCGACCGCCTTCTGCAAGCGTCAGCACGGTCACAGCGCTTACGGGTGTGGGAGCGGGCTATGCAGTCCGTGGGAGGGAGGGTCATCTGGGAGGCGGGGCGGGCTGTGGGGGACGGGCTCTGAGGCACCACAACAATAAGTAAAATGGCGGCAGCGAAATAAAACGAAACTGGAGGTAGGCTGGGGCACAGACAATCAACAATGGCTGCTCCAATGTGTCTTGCTAGCGTGGCATTAATCTAGTCTAAAGCAGGCAATGCACAGTCAACCAAGCGGTACAAATAGCGCTACAGCTATGAAAGCGCGACTTAAAGCGCCGTGTTAAATTACCCCAAAAGCGCTACAAATGTCTTAGATGTTTTACAAAGGCACACGCACTACAGCGCTATGCTGTGTAGGAGGCAGCAGTAATGCGATTACAAATTGTGCAAGAGCGCAGATAACGATACCAAGCAGGAGCTGAGGGCGAAGGGAGCGACCTCCTTCTGCAAGTGTCAGGACGGTCAGACGAAGACAATCCTGGGGGCAGTGGAACTGCAGTAAATGCAAACCAACCAGGGTTTGACACTACAGGTTTCCGACATGACAATGCAGATGCTATAAACATCCTGGAAAACGTAAGGAAAACCATAGCTATAAAGCTTATAGAAAATGGCCTATCAGCAAGAGGTGGCAGAGTCATATTTGTCATAGAGGCACATGAATATCGGCAGACAGAGGTATTCTATTCATGGATTATCTTTCTACAAGCAAAACCGACCAACACATGTGTTCCACTTCTAAGAGATAGAGGAACATCCAGCGGAATACGTTCCTTTCGAGGACATTGGAATTCCACTAACTTACCAAGAGCATCAGCTCTGGTTTAAAGGTACCCTACAACATCAAAATCACATTACCAGGCTCGTTCCACTAGGAAGACCAGGAGCAACATGCCTGGTACTAGCCAGCTATACACCACATCCTGCCATAGAACAAATGACAGGTCCAGAACTGTTAGCTCAGCTAAAACAATTAAAATACATAGACAATTGGTAAAATATGTCATGCGGACTTTAACAGTCCAACCTGCTATAAGAATTCCACAGCACACCTCTCATCAGGGGAACACAAACAAAATCACACCTCAGACTATACAGTCAGTCATCGGTAAGTTGCCCGCAAAAAGGGAACAAATTCAACTCTGGTTAGCCCAGAAAATTACTCAAATAGAGGCAGTATTTCCCAATAGTACACCTCATGAGAAACGCAGGATTCTAACAATCTGTTTACCAATGGGGATTGCACCACACGTGGAGGACTGTGACACTTGGGGTACAGTCTTTGCTTCAATTTACACAAAAACACATGGTGTCCCGTCTATGACGGTGATACCTGACGTTCTGAGACAGATTCAAAATGAATACGGTCCAGAACCAGCTTTGAATCTTGGTATGAAATTACTGAAAGATTTCAAACAAGTCTCAGCTATTTTATTAGCTAACATTAAAGTTGAAGCAGCATCCGTGGCAGACCGCCAAAAATTAAAAGAACTCGATATTACTGAGCAACCGTATGAACTTTTCAGAACTATTGAAAAATCCTATGAAGAACTAGGAAGAGATAGTTTGGGAGGGAAACCTGTAAAGACCGAATTAACAAAAAATCCTGAAAAAGTTTATCAAAAACAATCATACTCCTAAAAAGAAATGGGATAATAGTAGACAGTCACTTCCTAAAGAGAAGCGCTCTTAGTCCAGAGGTAGATCTCCTCCAAAGGAGCACTATGAAGAGGTATAACCTCAGAAATAGGGATAATTTAGGACAACCTGATAGATATCAAGATACTGATACACAATCCTCTCGTACCTTTCAGACTTCCTCGCAGAAATACGAAAGAAGAGGACGATCAGAACACAAAAATAACGCGTGAAGTCCAAAGACGATCAACACGTTCTAAAAAAATAAGAAAACTAAATTCTCCAAAAAGAAGGTAGCAAGTATTAAAATCAGACATGCCGAGGAACTTGAGGACACCACTCAAGAACGGGGAGTGGGCCCAGACAATGCTGGACAGCGCAGCAGAGGCCACCATAGCTCGCAGGATCCTGAAAGATCATCTGGAGACAGTGGATCTGAATGAATGTATTCAGGTTGAAACTGCAGACACCAGGGTTAGTGTACCCCATAAGTTATATGAAGTAACACTCCGGATGGAGGGGGACATAACTAGAAAATAAAAGCACTCTTTTGGGAAAAATGATCTAAAGGTTATGACATCCTTCTGGCTGAAAAAGACCGACCACCTGAATTTGTCAGGGAGTGCGCGCATGTCGAAGAAATAATTATGTTAGCCTTCTAAAACCATATTCCTATTCATAAAAAATACACCTATGCCAGAAAATGGGCTGTGGCCCAGGCTCCAGCATTATATAAAAATCAAGTGGGATGGGATGAGGAATCTCCTCACCATAAAATACAGTTAAAAAAATCAACCTACTGCTCAGAGGCAGTACCCAGTAAAGAAGGAAGCTAAAAACAAGTCAGGGAGATCTTAGATCAACTTGAATACCAGGGGGTGATTCAAACATGCACCTCGTCCATGAACAATCCTTTGTTTCCTGTCTCCAAACCAGACTAATCATATCGTCTAGTTTTGGATTACAGACATTTAAACTATTGTAGCAAAACCTTTGCAGTACAAAATGCACAGTGCAGCACTGATGAATAACATTGTGCGCAAAAAATACAAAACGACATTAGACATTTCAAACTGTTTCTTCTGTCAAAATATCGCACCAGAAAGCAGGTATTTGACCGCTTTCTCAATAATGGGGACACAGCGTCAATTTTGCCGTCAGGATTCAAGTATAGTTTAGGGTTATTTTCAGCCAGAATAACAGAGTTACTATAAACGTATGATGATGAGACATTATCTTATGTCGATGACATCTATCTTACAGATGATGATTTGGACAGGCACTTGAACAGGGTGAACACCATAATACTTGGATTCGCATCTGAAGTGTATAAATTCAACTTTAAAAAAATCAAGAATTGCCCACCTCAATGTCCTATTCTTGGGATACAACCTTTCAAGTGAAGGCAAAAGCCTAGCAGCCAACTTTTTCGAAAAATGTGCGCTGCTCCAACCTCTAAAAACGCTGAAAAACTTAGTCAATTCTAGAATTCCTAAACTTCGGAAGAACTTACATTCTGAATTACGCAGAAAGGGTTAAACCTCTCTACGAACTAATTAAACCTGATTTCAAAAAGCCTAATTGGTCTCAAAAACACACAGAAATGTTGCGCTCAGTACAGACAGACATGTTGGCAACAACACACTTATAAACACGCGACAATGTACGCAACCTTGTAATCCGAAACATCCCAGGGAGATGCGGATTCACATACCCAACCTTTAAAATGAAGGTGAAAAGGTACCAATAGCTTACAAGTCACACTTGTACACACAAGCTGAAATAAAATTCACTTCAACAGAAAAAATTCTGTCAGCGGTTCAAACTGCGGTAGCAAAGGAGAGCCCTGGCACAGGGTAAACGCATTAAAGTCGTTACACCTGTACCTGCCTTAGAGGCAGTTACGAAGACAGGTTAGCGGTGACCCTGAGCCCCTGTGCATGGCACTGTTCCGTTTGGCGATGGTCATGCCTAGTGTTACCCAATTCTGTAGCGCTAGGTTTAGGTCAGTGGGCAGCCAGATGTTTAAGAGGCAACACCGGGGTTCCCGCCGGACCTCAGCCCCCCATCTCCGATATTTCTGTCGTAACTTGGTCCCAGTATGATTATACTTGGGGGCAGTCCCATATGACATGATAGAACGTCCCAACTTACCCACAACCTCTAAGGCAGAAAGAGTCTTGCGCGTGCCCTAGCCTATGTAAGAGGGTACGGGAGTAGTACACCCGGTGTAGTACCTTGAGCTGTATCAGCTTGAGTCGTGACGGGATTGCTGCCTCACGGGCCGATGCCAATGCACCCAACCGGTCGGTGTCGTCAATCTCTCCCAGGTCTGCTTCCCCTTTGGCCAGTTGAATCAGTGTGTGGTTTGGTTGATTATTAACCAATTTCCTATAAATTTGCGAAATAGCTTTTTTTGTCCATGTATTCTGTTAGAATTCTATCCTCAAGGGGTGAGGAATCAGCCAGTGTGGTACCCTGGGAGATTGCGCCCTGAAGGGCGTGCCTAATTTGTAAGTATCGATAATGTTCTGTGTCACCCATGTTATACTTGGCTTGTAGTGTCGCGAAAGTGAGGATTTCTCCTCACACCTAGAGGTCGCCTATCTTTGAAATACCGATGAGGTCCCGTTGTCTGAACCCCTTGGTGTTCACTAGGGTGCCGAGACGTTGAGTCTCCCAAAGGGGCGTGGCGAGTGTTAATACTCCTTCCCACCCCAGCGCCCTCTGTGCAGTGTGCCATATTTTAATTGTATGTGCGGTGGGACCTGTGAGTATGTTTTCTTTTATTAGTGTATAGAGCTTTCATCAGGTTTTGTGCAGGAAGGATGGCCCTGTCCAGCCGGAATGCTGGTTCTTCATGGAGACATGCAGCCACTGATTTATGATCGCCAATTGCGAGGCCCAGTAGTAAAGTTTCACATCTGGTAGGGCAATGCCACCGTCACACCAGCTTTGTACTAGTTTTCGTTGCGCAATACGGGGGTATCGACCGTCCCACAACAGCGAAGTGACTTTCGCTTCAATGGCCTTAAAATAAGAAAGAGGGACCAGGAAAGGGGTGTTTTAGAGGGCGTTGAGGAACCTGGGCAGAGCCAACATTTTAAATAATGCCGCCCTCCCCAGCAGTGTCAACGGCAGGGTCCGCCAATGTCCGACGTCTGCCTTGAGCCGAGTAAGGGGTTTTATTAGGTTTTCTGTCATAAACACATCGTCCTGCGGGGTGACATATATCCCCAGATACTTAAACCCGTTACTCGCGATTTGGAGTGTACATCCCGGAGGTAGTTCGGGTGTAGGCCCATGTAGCACATACAGTAGTGATTTCGACCAATTGATGGTATACCCGGACACAGTCCCGTATTGCGTGAGAATGACCATTAGGGCCCTCAGGGATTCTGCCGGGGATGTTAGGTATATTAGTGCATTGTCAGCATATAGGGAGATACGGTCTTCCCAATCTGCCTCCCATCGTATCCCTCGAATTCGAGGCTCCTGTCTCAACCATGCGACCAGAGGTTCCAGCACGAGGGCAAAGAGGAGAGGGGATAGCGGGCAACCTTGCCGCGTTCTTCTCCCCAACTGGAATTCCCGCGAAATATGTCCATTCGCCACCACCTGTGCCAGCGGTGCCGTATATAGCAATTCAATCCATCCACAGAACTTGGGACCAAATCCCAATTTCCGAAGTACTGCAAACAGAAACGGCCATTCGACCAAGTCGAGTGCCATTGTGCGTCTAGTGAGAGGATGGCTGCCTCTTCTTTTATCAGGGGTATGCGGGCCATCACACCATTCAGGCGCCGTAATTTGAGGGCGGTGTTGCAGCCGGGCATGAAACCAGACTGGTCCGGGTGGACCAGGGTGGTAAGGTATGGCTGCAGCCGAAGCGCAAGCGCCTTCGCCAATGTTTTAGCCACTGCATTTAGCAGTGAGATCGGGCGGTAGGATGACGGCCGTGTCGCAGGTTTGCCTGGTTTATGAATTGCCACAATCGTCGCTAGTCTCTGGTCTTTGGGCAGGATTCCCTGCTCCCGGCAATCATTATACATGGCGAGCAAGTGAGGGGTGACTGTGCCTGCCATCTTTTTGTAAAGTTCTACTGGCAAACCATTGGGTCCCATGGCCTTTCCCGTGTGGCGGGCCGCCAGTGCTAATCCCAATTCCTCCGCCTTGAGGTCTGCTTCCAACGTCTGCGTATCTTCCAGTGGCAGCGACGGTAAGTCTATATGTTGTAAAAAGTTTATGATGCCGTCCACTGTGGCCATGGCTTTTGGCGTATATACCCGTTCATAATGAGTCGCTAACTCCTCTACAATAAGCTGGGGGTCAGTGTAGACGGTGCCGTCTCTTAGTGACAGCTGTGCGATGCATCTATTTGCTTTCTCCATTTTCTCCAACCAAGCCAGCATCTTCCCAGTCTTGTCCCCTAGCTTGTATACTCTGTGTAACGTGTTTATGTGCCTAGTTTTTGCTTGTTCCCATGTGCAAGCCCTATATTCCTGGGTTGCCAGTGCTAGGGTTTGTGCTGTTGCGTCAGTGAGTGTTTCTACGTGCGCCACTTCCGCCCTCTGTAACACCGTTTCCAGTTTATCTAAGTGTTCCCTACGTTCTCGAGTGTGTCGGGTAATGGTGGAAATGGCGTGTCCTCGGATCACTGTCTTGTAGGCCTCCCATAATATGGTTGACGATTCTACAGAGTGTGTGTTTTCTACAAAGTACTGTTCAGTGGATTTCTTTAGGGCCTTAGCTATGCTGGGGGTTTGGAGATATCCTGGGTATAGTGGGTAGATCCGTCGCCGACCAGGCACATGCGTTGTGTAGGTGAGGTGTATCGGGGAGTGGTCTGAGATGCCATGTGACAGATGCTCTACTACACTCACTTTTTCGGGGGGGGGAGGGAGGGGGCTGCTAGGGTCAGGAGATAATCTATCCGCGACAGACTATTGTGTGCCCCTGAGTGGAAGGAATATTGGCAATCTGTAGGGTGCTTAAGTCGCCATATATCAGTCAGTCCCAAGAAGTCCCTTAGGGTATGGTTGTGTCCGTGAGTGTCTCTTGGAGAAATGTGGCTCAATGATTAGAGCGGCAGACCCTGATGCAGAGGTCTAGCCCGGGACCAGGGTTCAATTCCCCGCCTCGGCGGGTCTTGGGCTCAAAATTCCACGGACCTGATAATTCTCGCCTCGGTGCCCATTCCAATCATGGAGTTCCACTCTGCAACTCTGGGCAATAGCTTGCTTAATCTCCACAACGGCCCCCACAATGCTAAGGATGCCTGGCCTCCACCTTGGGGGTGCCCAGGAGTGGACGCCTCACAGGGAAAGCCAGGATGGGTTCCACAGCGGTATTCGTACAAGCGCCTTGAGACCCTTGTGGGTGAGTAGTGCGCTATACAAGTATCAATTTACATTTACATTTGGAGGCTTGCGATCTACGGAGGCGTCTACCACAGCGTTAAAATCGCCCCCTATGATCAGTCCTCTCTCCAGCAGGTCTAACAGGAATTTACCCAGGTCTCTGAAGGCGGTTTGGTGCAGCGCCGGGGGTATGTACACCGAGACCATATTGTACCTACGTCCTTCCCATTGACATGCCATGGCGGTGAAGCGTCCCTGGTCATCAGAGCAGGTGTTTCGTATCACTAGTGGGAAACTTTTGTGGACTAGTATACCAACCCCGCGAGATCCTGATGTACATTCAGCGTGGGTGACCATTTTGAATCCCCACCGGTCTAGGGCATTGCAGGCCCCTCCAGTTAAGTGTGTTTCCTGAAGCAGTGCAACTGTGGGGCCCTTCCGCTTCAGGTATTGTAGAACTAGACCCCGTTTTATCATGTGCCCCAGACCATTCATGTTCCAGGATAGCAATGACAGTGTCGGGTATGACATTTTCGTAGCCTGGGAGCCAGAGACCCCTTCATCAGAGTGTGACATCGCGTGTATTATTTAAAGCCCTAATGTGACAAATATTTCTCTGAACTGCGTGGCCAAAGTGTTGGATGTACGTGCTCATATAGTTCGATTTTATGCACCAGATATCTGTGTGTGTGCTCAATGTCCACGTACATATTTGTAAGCATTCATGGAGTGATTGTAGAGTAAATAACCTATAGTAATGCTAAATTAAGCCACCAACAACTAAACCCCCAACCCCCCACCCTGCCTCCCTGCCCGGCTGACCCCAAACTGTCCACCAACCCAACTGAGCAGAGTGCTTGCTACCCCGAGACAACTGCAACATTCTGGAGGGTGAGACTTCTGAGACTTTAAAGAGACCCTTGTCCCCTTACAGTGTTCATGTGGTGCTGTGCCAATATCGTAGGTCCTACCTGCGGTAGTGCTGCAGTCTTCGGTTTGAGTCCAACATCTCGCCTCAGGGCGACACACCCGCAGTGCAATCAAGACCGCCTCCCGCCTGTCAACAATAATCCCCGGGCCATGTCCAGATAGTAGCGTCTTAGCGTGATTACACATTACATGCCGGTCAGTTCCAAACTTAAAACTGTCTGTGATCTCGGTGCAAGGTTCTGTCGTGAAGTCCGTCTGTTTTGGCCACTGGTCGCCCCTTCATCGGTTGTGTCGCTTCGCGTCGCGATTCTTGGGTCCTCCCGCTGGTCTCCATCCTTACAGCCAGTCTTGTGCGTCCCCGGGGGATTCGAAGAACGATACTTTCCCCTCCGATTCGATGCATAGCTTCGCTGGGAAGATCATCAAATATTTCAGCTCCCGGGCTCTGAGTTCCTTTCTGATTTCTGTGAAACTGCGCCGTTGCTGCGCCACTGCCGCTGTGTAATTGGGATAGAAAGTAACTTCTGAATTATCAATTTTCAGCGGTGGGGCAACTCGTGCGGCCTGCAAAATGGTGTCACGGTCTCGGAAATTAAATATCCTCGCCAATATCAGACGCGGCGGTGCTCCCGGGCGTGGTTTTCCTCCAGGCACTCGGTGGGCACGCTCCACCGAGAAGTAATTGGACAGTCCTTTCGGTTGAAGTTGGTTTTGGATGAGGCCTTCCACGTAAAGGTCTAGTGCTGGGCCGCCAGAGGATTCCGGCACACCTACTAGGCGCATGTTGTTGAGCTGGGAATGGCCTTCTTTGTCATCGAGTTTGGCTTTCAGGAGACGTTGTCATCCTCCAACTGCTGCATTCTTTGTTTAAGTTCGGCAGTGTCACCCGTAAGTCATGACGTCGTCTTTTCTACATCAATTAAGCGAAGTCCGCACTGATTAGGGAGACATCTGTGGAGATGGAGCCCATTGAAGTTTGCATTGTTTTCAATGCAGCCATGACATCGTGGAGGGTGATCTGATCTGTGCCCGTTGTGCCCGCAGCCTGGGTGTCGGGCCAGGGCTTCTGGGGCGAGGTGCGCGGTGTGTCCTCCCGCGACAGGTCTGGGTTGCCTTTGGTGTATGCGTATTTCTCTAACCTCGGGGGTTGCCCGCTGGACCCTCTGCCGCTCATTGTCTAGGGCTCTGGTTGTTACCCTGTAGGGCGTTCTTGTCTGGCTCACAAATGACTTACGGTTGTTCCGGGGCCCTTTCTGGGATGTCTAAGCCTTCCTGTTGTGGATTGGATAGGCAGTTGCTGCAGAGGACCACGTAATACTAGGCCCTACCCCACGGCTCTTAGTGCTCGGCACGGACACGTCGCGATGGCCGGTTTATTTCAGTTACGGAGCACTCACCAGCATTCACTGTCCCACGGTGAGCGTTGCGATACACTGCCTCCCCTGCGGGTATGTCCGGTTGTGGCTATAGTGTCTGTGGCCCTCTGGGGGTTCACACACTCTTTAGGTGTCCTTTATGTCTGTAGAACGGGGCCCCCAACCCGTACCTGACGGCGCTGCCTCTGCGGAGTGAAGGCCGCCTCTCGGTTACCTTGGCACGAAGATTCCCGCCGCAGGGCTCCGGCCGCGTCCCAGTGCACAGTTGTAGTATGCAGTATTCCTAGCTATGCCGCCGATGGGGGGTTTTCCTGTCAGTCCCCCGTCGGTGCTTCGTAGGGTAGGTCTCGGCACCCCAACTCGGCACCCAGTGTTCGCCCCCCCCGTTCGGGGCTCCACACCGTCTGGCAGCTGGTGCAATTTAGTCCCTAGCTCCGGCGTGGTGATTAGGCCTCAGTCTTCGTCGCCGTCTAACTTCGCGGAACCCAGGGGTAGAGACGAGCAAATTAGTGCAGCATGGATCGGAGGTTCGTCCTCTTCTGATACGTAGGCACAGCTCCAATTTTGTACCGGATTAGTAGACAGATTTTGAAGGGATGGGCTCTATTGTCACAGAGCTCTGCTGATGTGCGGCCATCTTGTCCGGCCGCTAGCCAAGCCCCCCAAAATGGTTTTAAAGACGCAAAAGGTGGCACAATCAAGCATAAGGTGCTTTGGGAACAAGTAGTTCTTTTGCAGAAAGAACTACAAAAGACTTGCGTGATCCATATACTGAGTCATCAGAGTGATGGTGTTCACGTTGAAGGGAATTCATTGGCTGATGAAGCCGCGAAGGCAGCTGTGCAAACGGCTTCCGTAGCTGCAACTACTCGTTCGAAAACAAAAATAGACAGCGAAATAATGAAGCAGTCACTGCTTCAATAAAAGACAGTGGTAAAACACTACCAAAAAGCTATCCACTCAAGTACTCATATATAACTGATGCAAATAATGTTCCGTTTGCTCGAATCCCTGGAGTGGGGGATAGAGCAATCCCAAACATGGGACACAGGTTAGGACTAATGCACAAGTTACTTACCTTCGGTAACGATATATCTGTAAGAAACAGTAGTTAGTATTACATTCCTTACCTTAGAATATCCCCAGGCGTCAGACTGGATCCGGAAACTTTTGCGTAGCAGTACACTTGCGCGTCGGTAGGCGTAGTCTGGCTCCTTGTCCGTCGTCGGGGTCGTTGGCTCCGGGATGACATCGCCGGAGTACTTAGACGCCGCCCTCGCACGCTGACGTCAGGTCTTAAACACAGCTTCTCCGCGCCAGAAACGCAGAACCATGATAAAAACCAACACTGGTGCCAAGAAACTAGGCCCTGAAAGGGGGAAAAACCTTAACCCTAGATATCGGCTCGCAGAACGGGGAGGATGGGCGGGGCGGTAAGGAATCTAATACTAACTGTTGTTTCTTCCAGATATATCGTTACCGAAGGTAAGTAACTTGTTCATCTGAAAGAAACAGGTTAGTATTAGATTCCTTACCTTAGAATAGATACCCCAGCAATACCAACCCCGGTGGAGGGTCTGCGAACCAATAATCACACCAGAAAGTCCTGGAGGACGGAACGGCCAAAGAAGCCATCCTTCCGGACTTGACTGTCCAGGCAGTAGTGTCTTGCAAACATGTGCAGCGAGGCCCACATAGCTGCCTGACAGATGTCCTGCAAGGGGACTCCCTGACCCAGGGCAGCAGTAGCCGCCGTGGCCCGAGTGGAATGGGCCCTCAGCCCAACAGGAGGTTCCTTCTTAGTCAAGGAGTAGCATGCCTTGATACACAACTCGACACACCGAGAGATGGTACGCTTGTGTACCGCCCGTCCCTTCTTAGCGCCCACGTAACCAACAAAGAGATGGTCATCCACCCGGAACTGGCGTGTGCGATCCAGATAAAACGAGAGCGCACGTTTTGGGTCCAGCCGGTGGAGCCGCTCTTCCTCCTTTGATGGATGCGGAGGCGGAAAGAAGGTGGGCAAGGTGATGGACTGCCCGATGTGGAAGGCTTTGACAACCTTGGGCAGGAAAGAGTGTCGGGGACCCCTTGCAACTACTGCAAGAGGAAGTTACGGCCCTCTTGGCCAACGGGGCCATCGAGCGCATTCCTGGGCCGGAAGTAGGGTGCAGTTGTTACTCCCACTACTTTCTTGTACCCAAGAAGGGCAAAGGGGGCCTACGCCCTATCTTGGACCTACAGAACGTCAACGGCTTCCTCCGGAAAGAGAAGTTCAGGATGCTGACACTGGCTCAGGTCTTAGCTGCCCTGGACCCAGAAGACTGGATGGTAGCCTTGGACTTGCAGGACGTTTATTTCCACATTCCCGTCCTGCCGGCCCACCGGCGCTATCTGTAGGCCACGAGCACTTTCAGTTAACCGTGCTCCTCTTCGGCCTTACCAGCACACAGCGTTCTTTCGAACTCTGAAATTCGACCTTCACTTTTTTTCAAAACAAAAGCTTCCAAGTTTGGAACTCTATTTCACTACAATTTAATTTGGCTTTTCCAAAACAGACTGTACTTTGGCACAAACCAATCTGCTTAAAGTAGAACTATTCTTAGAGAACAAGAATTCTTTGACTACTTCCTAGAAACAATATTGACCTAATGCACAAATCGAACTAGCTTGTATGTTCTGCTATGGGATGGTCTCGACCTTTTTTCTGTATCCAGAGCCATTTCATAAATGTAAATTTCGTGATTCATTTGGTTAGCATTGCTAATATCATATCATATGCTTACAATGAAATCATTGCCCTTAGAGGCATATTGTACAAATGCTCATTTTGTGTACGACCATTTATTTAATACATTACATGTATTTTTAGGGTGGGATTGTAAAAACACATGCTCTAGCTTTTATGTTTAGTACTTAATCTTAGATGAACATGATAACGTGGAGTGGGTGATGTGAACCATTTTAGGAAACTATTGTAAATTTTCCGATTCATACCCTTATATAGGTATAAATCACTATTTCCTTATATAGGCATAAGAATCATAACCATATTTAGTAATAGCTCATGCAGTCCAAATAGAGCAGGGCTACTTCCATTAGTTTAGAAAATCTGCAACGATTTCTTGGAAAACTGCTTCAGCAGCTAGGGATTTTCCCTTGCTCGAGGACTGACTTGTCCAAGAACACAAGGAGTTTTCAAAAAGACTCTTTAATGACGTTATTATGTCCACCTTTACGTCAAACTCTGAAAACTTCAAGGTATAAATATTCCAACACTTGCCTTAGCAAACACATGGTGGGTTGGAGCAGTTCGACTATCTACTTGCCCGACACATCCTGCTACAGCAAGTGCCGAAGGAAGCCGACCCTCCAGCAGACGCACTGAGAGAGACACTTTTCTCCTGCCGAGAAATTCAGCTCCAGTGTTTCCAAGCTCCCCTTATGGGGTGTTGGGAAATCGAGTCCTGAGCCTGACCTTCATTCCAGATCAAGGTACGGAGCTGATTAGACCATAAGAGAAATCTTGGACAGATTCTTGGCAAAAGAATACTACATTTATGCTACATCTCACTTACTTCTCCCCTCGTACTAAGCTTAGGTTAGGTACATCGGGGTAGGCGTATTTTAGAAGCACCAGTTGAGTACTTTTAGCCTCTGTTATTGATGTATGTATTTATCTATGGTTTAGGAACCATACAATGCTCTTACAGTATTATTTTATTCGACTCTTTCTACTGTATGCATTATATTTTGCAACCAGTTTTACGATTGTAGCAGTGCATTTCTTCCGCATGAGAAAGAAGACTGTTCAATAAAACACTTTTATTGAAAATGCCCGTCTATTTCTCTGCACCTCTGGTGAAACGAAGCATGCACGATTGACAGAGTGAAATATCTATCTATTGTTTCCACGACTCTGAAGATCAGTTTTATCTTGGGGAAACAAAGTTGTCATGTTTATGCGGTTGTCAGAAACTAATCCCTTCTTGTTTATTCGAGAAAGTTTCTAGTGACCTCGGAGCTAGCTGGCATTCACAATTTAATTCTAATATATCCGATAGAGACCTAGTAGACCTCAGTCCTACGTATAACCTATAGGATATATAATTCCAATGCGCAGAGCCTATTGGGCATATAGGAACTACACTATCGAATCCCCCTTGGAGAGTTGGAAAACACTCTTAGATGAATTAAAATCCATTCTTGCGGAACATACTGGAACCCCTAAAGCACAAGCCTCCTATCCCCAATGCCTACGAGCAAAAATAAAACCAAGGGTCTTACTTCAGATCAAGCACAATCTCTCAAAGGCCTTGAAGGCAGGAAGAAAATGAGTCCCAAATTCACAAACATCAGTAATAACAGCGGTTCGCAGGGAGCACAGAAAGAAAGTATGGGAAATACGACTAAAGAAAATCGAGGCTGAGTGGCTGAAAATATTTAATCTTCTCAAAGAAAAGGAACACATCCAACTTTGGAGATACATTCAGCAACACAGCCATAGCGGTCAGATCAAGGAAAATGGGGTGGCAGCCTCGGAGTGAGTCAAATATGCAAAGCAACTATACACAACACATCAGAACAGGTCTTATACCCAAACACAACAAACTACCTTAGAAACACAAAAAGGCGTGAAGACTCTTGTCATCACTAAGGTCGAGATAATCAACCTAATTAAAGAAATTAGACCAGATGGTGCCCCAGGCCCCAACGGAGTCCCTGTAGTAGTGTTCAAAGCCGCTTAAAGATTCTGGGAAGAACAATTAACATCATTTTTCAAGTATGCACTTGCCACTTTCATCGTTCCTTTGTCATGGAAAGGCTCAATACTTGTTCCCATTCATAAAAAAGGGGACCGCACGAAACCTGAAAACTACCGGCTTGTTGCCCTATTGGACATAGAAGCGAAGGCATATGCCAGAATTCTGTTGAAAGAGCTAGAAACCTGGGTAAAGGATAACAACATCCTCCCCTTTTTACAATCCGGTTTCAGGCCTCAAAGCTCTACTATAGCTAACATCTTAGCACTGGGACACCTGTTACTCTGTACGATCCAGCCATCACAATTACCCCTATTTTGTCGATTACAGTGCAGCCTTCGACCAAGTTGACCGCGGGAAGCTGTGGGAAAAACTGGACTCCTAAGGCGTTTCTCAAAAACTGTTAAGAGCAATAAATCGCCCTTCATGAGGGGACCTGGGTTTGTATCAAAAACAGTTAATCGTCTGTAACAACTAAGGTTCCAAATAATAATGGTCTCAAACAAGGATGTGTTCTCGCCCCTCTACTTTTTAATCTTTATACAGCCGACCTCTGCAAAGCCCTGGAGGGGGCAAACCTACTAACACCGAGGTTGGGGAATGAGCGACTCCAAATCCTCCAATACGCAGACGATATTGTCATAATGGATCACACCAGGACAGGCCTACAGAAAGCCTTAGAAGCTTTGCATAGGTTTAACCAAAAGAACAATCTCTTGGTGAACCACCGAAAGAAAACAGCACAATGGCGCAAAGGAGACCTGCAAATTAGAACATGCAGAAGTTATAAGTATTTGGGTCTCAGGTTATCGGACGGGGCCAAACCCACAGCCCCTCTGAAACTACTAAGGAGCAAGGATGCCAGCATCATATATAGCCTGAGAAATCTCAATAGACATCTACAGAGTCCGACGGCCGAACCCATCTTGATAGTTTGAAAAGCAAAATGAGTCCCCTCTTAACTACGGCCACCTAGCCTTCCAAGGAGCCTTCACCAAGTTTCTCATAAACCACCACATTTCTGCCTATAAGACGGATCTAGAACTTCCACGACAGGCCAGGAATGCAAGAGTAAGGTTGGAGCGGAGTCTCACCCGTCCAGATATCAACTGCTTAGGGGATATTCAAAAACACTACATCAGCACACTGCGTGCTCCAGTAACCTCCCTGAAAAGGCAATTAAAACAATCTTTGTAGAAGGTCGATCTCCATGGCAGGTTCAGCTGGTAGAAGCCATAGAATTGCTAGAAATAGATGCTCAAAATTTGCACAGTTTAAATATTCCAGTAACCGCATGGAAAAGAACAGTGAACACACAGGTTAAGAAAATATCCTACGAAAGAGATCTGGAAAGCTTACACCATCATCCCAATCTCTCAGCACTGGACACTTCCTTCACAGTGGGCAAACCACAGCCATATTTTGAGTAAGCACTGACAGTCCCGGCCCGGAAAAAAATCACCTATATGAGACTTCTCTCACTGCCTATTGCGGATTTTAACGAAGCCTGGGACAGGAAGGATAATTCAGCTGCATGTCGTCTTCGAAGTTATCATTGTGAATCCTGGCTCCAACTGCAGTGCTGCTGCCCAAAGCTGGCCAGCAAGAGGCACCGGCTGGTTCTTCCCATTTGCAGGTCCCACAGCCTTGTACGATGCAGAGAAGCCTCAGACCTGTGTTTCTCTGCCAAAAAAGCTCAAACAGCTGCGCGGCTAGGGACAATTACAGAATCAATCCGGGCAGCCCTGTCACAGAAAACTGATTCACAAAAAAGAAACCAGCTGGCCATCAAGCAAGCGAGACTCTGACAATACTTTTATGCACTTACACTTTACTGCCAGTTTGGATAAACAGTTTTTAATGGTTTAAACTCTCCCATAGTTCGTAGCAAGTTGTGTGGGATTTTAACTCTTTTCTCATTTAGATTATTATAATAATAGTATATTGTAACGATTTTAAGTAATTGAACAATACAGCTTAACTCACTCACATCTAAAGTCATTGGCTCTCGTTCCTTGTACTTTATTTCTTATTACACTATTTGGAAGAAGGAAGGATTTGAGAAGGATTGGCCTTGATTTAAGCCAGATATGACAACTGACCCAAGAGGTTTTTTATATCTTGTCGGTTACTGAGCCCTTACTATATATTTGCTTCCGGTATTTTTATATGTCATATTTTGTACAATGGATTGTTAGGAGTATATCAATTATGTGATTTTGATGCATTTTATGGTTTCTCGTGTAACCAAAGTAACGTTTTTTGTTTTGACTGACGTCAGTCAGTGAGGGAATTGCTGAAAAGTATTGGGATTCAGCTTGGCACCTGGGGAAATACATAAGTTGAGGAAACTCCGGTTAGATACAATCTCTACAGAAAAGGAATTCTGAAGATAAGTAATTTGTTCATCAGCCTGGGATGTTCATTCTAATACTTTCACATTTTATCCACTATATCATTTCATCCAAGTTTGGAAAGTAAGGGTAAGAAATAAATAGAAGAAGAATAAAATTGCAGTTTGAACTGACAGGAATGATTAAGCCAAATAAATAGCAGAGAAATAAAACACATACTCAAATACCATCTTCTAAATAAACTAAACACAGATAAAAATTACGTTCATAAAACAAAATGAAACATTTTATCAATTAAATTACATTTTATTCAGTGAAAAACATTGACAGTGAAATACGGACACATTGTTAAGGATGCGCAACACCTTAAAATTATCAACAAACTTGTGTAATTTAAAACACAGAAGCAATCAATGGTAAATCTTCGACAAATGTTTTGAAAGGCTCCCCAAACAGACCCATTTATAATGAGAAAGTTAAATCTAGTTACAGTCGTCTTATACAAGTAAATAAATAGTTTGATTTATTTTAATTGAAAAAATATTTTACATGTTGCTTTTAGAAGTGATAAACAATGAGAAATTAACTTTACAATGACATTAAAGAGCCAATATGTGTGATATGGGTGTTCAATATTTTACTCAAAGGTGAAAAAACGAATGTGAAATCTGTTCAGCAGTACTTTTGTTCTGGCCATGATAAAGGTACACAGTAATGTGACAAAGAAAATAAATCAAGTTGCAGTTTACAATACCAACTACACTCTTAAATGCTCATTCCTCCTCGTGCCTCGCTCCAGTGCACTCACATTTTTATAAAATTATTATGCTTCTTCACTCTTTTTTTTGGCCATCACGGAAACTAATGTGATCTGTCTCAGAGTCACTTCTACAAGAGCATTCATGAATTCTTCTTTCTCCCTGTACCTAAATCTTCAAAGGCCAAATATTTACATATGCATTATTATTAATAATTCTTGTAATGTACCTGGTACTGCATCAACAAGAGTGTGATTAGAACTTATAGCTACAATCTTTAAAAGCCGCAGACAACTCCAGTTTTTAAGTGTCATATGCTAAAGTAATTATAAGAATAATGATACCATGTAAAATTGTTCGGACGTTGTGGTTAAATAATTGTACATACATTGTTCTGAGTTTTATATAACATGAACTCCTTAAACAATTAACCTATTTGCAGTTGCTCAATACACCCTAAAAAATGAGAGAACTTCATAATAGCACTCACAGTGTGGATAAAAATAGGAAACTAATTAAACTGTTTTTTTTGTATTTCTTCTACAGAAAAAGACATTACATTCTATTGTGTTACACAATTACAGAAACAAAACCAAGATGTTCGAGGTCATGTAACATGTTGAACAAAAACTAAAAGTTAAAAGAACAATTAAGCAAAAAGCATATCCTTTTTGAAGAAGCTGAAAAAGTATAACATTACCATTTGCTTTAAAAAAAATGTATGAATCCACAAAGGAAATGAACTAAAAGCACCTTAATGAATTGGAATTACGTACATGGGAAGAATTTAATTGGATAGTCTGCTCTTTTGTGAACACCAGCTTTTGATTTTTCAAAATAACCCTATAATATCAGATGAGATTGAACGATCACAATGCCAGTTCTAACAGAATAGGATGCCGTAAAAGGTGAATCCTAAGCTTCCTCAATATTTACAATAATATTTAGCTTTTGTGACTGTTGTAAAAGCAGCTTTGCCTGACCAGTGAACATAACATCTGTAGCAACCGGTAATGCTGATTTACAAAATATATAGCTACAGATTCCCACAATTTATTGCAGTATAGTGGAATTTCCAAAAGTGGTAATGGCTGAAGCAAAGTGATTGTGAATGTTGCATGATGTGTACTGCATATGAGCGAGTCTGGGCTAACAGTCATTGGTAATTGTAAGTTTACATTAACTTGCAATGTGCAAATTTTGCTTATTATATGGTGGTGGCAAGTCTGCTGGATCCAGAATAATTAACTGCAATTATGACAATATATACATGAAACAAAAATCTCTAAGTAAGAAGAAAATTCCTTTGGCTCAAGATGAGAAACATATCATGTGACCCCTCAAGGTCAAGTACTGGCAATAATTAATTGTACATTTAAGAGTAGCACAACTATAAACAAAACACATACTGTACATACAACAAAATCCCACAGTTATTTATGTTAACATATTCTGTGCTTTAAAACTTCATAAAAATATATACTTTTGACTGACAAAGGCATCATACCGTTCATGTTATAGCATTATTTTCTCAATTCATATAAAAAGATCTGTCAATCTTTATAAACAGCAAGACGGCACTTCACTTCTTAAAGAAAATTATTAAGTGGCAAGGTGTCAGAGAGGAAAATTGGTGTAAACTGCAGAATGCATGTAAGTGACAACATCATTTTACACTCATTCCATAATGGCTCTAATAGAATGGCACTGAAGTTTAACTTGAAATTAGGTATTCTATGCTATTACACATAACTAAAATCTATTTTACATTTTCACTTTTGCATTCATGACATGCATTCTAGCCCGAGTTTCAATATCTTTTTAATTAGAACATGGGCAGCCAAAAGTTTACAAATGTACGCTGTTCTCTCACTGTTTATCTTATTTGGCACAAAAGAGGAGATCATATTTACTAGACAATGGTCATATTCAATAAAATGGTTTTTGAAGAAAAAAACGCACAAAATCAGTCACACAACATTCTCCTGTAAACTCATTTTGAGAGAAACTGTAAACTTAGGGAATGGAGAAACCATAAAGTTATTAAAAACTTGAAAAGAATCTCAGATAAAGCCAGACCAGATTTTCTTCCCAAAATTTAAAAAAAGCAAATAAATGATTACTTTGCTAGATCATTCATACTTTGGCCAACACCAGATTTTCCTTTTCTTATATGTCCAGATGTCTGGCTATTTACATTTCCCTGTGCAAAAACACATTACACACAATGCAAAAACCTTTCCTGCCACTTAATTTTTCGAAGAATATCTAACTCATTCTGACTGCTATGCAAATAATGTGAATTGGATGCTTGACAAACAATACAGCATACATTATCTTCTCTCATCAACCCAAAAGTCTCAAGTCCCAGGTTAATCTAAAAGTATATATGCATTAAAATCATAGTCTACCTCTTTTTTAACCTGGACAGATAAGTTCACTGCAACTCAGTTGGATGAAAGTTGAAAAAAAAATGGTTGTCATATACATTTTATAATGTAACTACTTGTGAAATATACATTTATGTTTTCCCTCCATAAAAAATGCAAGTGTTGTAAAATCTATGGATGTCAATGCATTGCATAGCAATACTGAATTTCCTGGAGAAGAAATGTAATAATCATTGCATATATGTGTATTTATTAATGAAAGATGACCATATGTTATTTTTTAGAATATCCGGCGCAATCACAGAAACTGGTGTGAAACTTTAGATTAGCTAATTGGCAGTAACAACGTGTGCTCCAACCACTGGCGTGAACATAACCAAATGCCTTAGGTTGTAAATATATGTGTGTGTTTGTGTATATATATATATTATACACACACTATTTGAATTAAAAAGTGAATGTAATGAACTAAAACAAAACTGCGTAATTTTTTTTATTGGTTTGTATTTTTGATCTAGATTGCCTAAAACTCTGCCGGTCAAAGAAAACAGAGATCCAAGGGTGAACTGAAATGCACATAATAGGCACAATGAGATTGTTTTAATAGTATATGGTAGCTGTTCCTGGAAGCCTTTAAAAAGTGTATTTCTACAACGCAGAAATTGACTCTCCAAATGTTTCAGGACAAATTTTACAACCAGGACAACAGTTTATGGTCAAGTCACAATAAGTTACTGAACAGTGTCAATCAATTAATAATATTTCTAGACAACATATTTTATAGTGATAGCTTTGCGTATCACTAAAATAGAACAACAAATTAGTATGATGCAGCGGTTTTCTAATTTAAAAAAGTGCTGCATTTGTAATGAATCCAGCAGTTCCTGAAGAAATATTTTTTCAAAATAAAGGTACTGCTTGATAAAAAATAATGTGGCACGTAGTAAACTAATTGCGCATGTGTTTGATGGCAGTCTAGCCTGAAATTTAGCAAATACAAAAAAATGATATTTAATAAAATGTACAAACTAAATGTATTTATATTTTTTACAGTACAAATTCACAGTCCACAAACCCATTCTATAGATGGTACTTTGCATTAGTTTATGCTATTATAAAGAAAAAGTGCCTTGGACAAATGAACATCATTGTGCCAATCAAACATGCATTATATGGTACATTAAGGTGAATTACATACATTTCCTATCCATAAAAAATGCAGTTTTGTACAATACAGACACACATAGGTGTTGGACAATCATGACTACACTTGCATGTCTCCATGAAGAACAGAAAAACATAGTCCATTTTTCATTTCCAAATTTCTTAAAGCACAAGTCTGTACACACATAAACCTATATGAAAAGAGTCTGTACCAGATACACAAAACTGAAAATTAAGAGATAAGATGTACAACAAAGCTGAACAGAAACAGGGTTGTATCAAAGACTTAAGCCATGGAATGATTAGAAGGTCAAGCAATTAAAATGATATGATGCAAACAAAACAGGCAAGGTCCCACTTTGTGAAAACAAGGCAAAGAAAACATTTATTCGCAAGTAACCTTTAAAAGTGCTTGACGTGCTTGACACATCAATTTCAAAATAAAAACACAGGTTTGGGAACTAAATTACATTATTCCTTTTTACAAATCCAAGTACACAGTCTTTGAAAACTACAAAGCATGTTTTTGTGTTTTTGTTGATGGTGATCTCTTACAAGCTTAAAAGCATGCCCAGCAAGCAAAGCTTTGCAAGACTAAACTAAAATGTAAATTAAAAGGTTTCCTAATCATGTAGCAATCATCCAAATGTTTTGTAATTCACAGTTGAGTACTACAAAGGGTATTTTTGGCCCATATAAAAATAATGTCTTGCAACTCAAAGTGCATTTTAAAAATAAAAACAATCCACTATTTTTATCAAATAAAATATTTACACCATTTGGTTAACAATGAGAATTGTTCTTCATGCTATGACCATTGGGACATCATCAGAGAACCCGGTTATCAAAGGATCGTCATCATCATCACCTAAAAAAACAAAATAAAAATCATCATTACTTTTCAGTATTTTCTTATTTTTTCCACACCATGCAACATTAAGGCAAAATTGTAATTTATTCATAATTCTCTTGCATTCACTACACATACCCTGAAACTTCAAGAGTATTTTTCATTTTCCCACTATCAAATACCAAACAGCAGATAGTTGTATGTGACAATTCGGTTGGTCAAAAGGGATTTTAAATAAGGACAATTTATTTGATGAATAAATATACTGTCAGTAATAAATGGCCATAGCCCCAACGGTATGACACTATTATTATTTCAAACAAAAGAGCAAGTAGTACAGTATGCTGAAATGCCAATCATGCAATGCAAATGCTAGCTGATCTCTTTGAATGTCTAAAATACATAACCATGGGTACGTATAAGCAGAAATAAGCTCAAACATTCTCGGTGGGACAGAGCAAGGCACAAGAAAAGACTTTGTGTCATTCACAACCAGTCCTACACTCCTCCTTATGTCCATTCCTTTGGTCACACAGAAACCACCAGTAGCTATATGCATTATGCCCTGATCTGCAGAAAATCCAACATTAGTGCATGAGGAACAAAAATACATCCTCGATAATATGTTTGAAAATCAACCATCTCAGACAGAGCATGCCTACATTGAAGCTTTGTGAAGTTAACTAATACTAAGCACTAGCATAAACATGGATCTTATTGTGGATAATGTTTCGATCCCTTTTTTGGATTTTTCCAGAGCAGAATACCTTGTTAGAATCTGTAAGAATATGTGAATTAAACTGTAGTAATATACAACTTGTTTTATTAAATAAAGCTTATGAGGTTGAAAATAGTTACCTAAATCTTCTCCTGACGAAAAGATGGCAGATCCAAGTCGAGAGCTGTAATGACTGTTTGCGAAGGCAGTGAAACTGGTCTGCAATCTTCTGTGTCGCATATACAAGATTGCGAAGCCCAAACCAGTCGCCATAAGTAAAAAGAAAAGCACTGGTACTACTACTGATGCTATGTCAGTGGATTTCTCGGATGTGGACATCGAAGACTCGGCATCTGAAACAAAAACAAAAAAAGAAAGGCCTGAGAGTTACCAAAGTTAAATAAAGAAGCACACTCAGTATAATATATTACAGTTATACTAGTGGTTCTTGCAGGTGACAAATACTGAATATAAAATGGGTTGTTCTTACAGAGAAGCAAAATGCTACATGGTCCATCAGATCATATCACAGAATTGCATTAAGCTTCTCACAATTCTGGATGCATAGGGTCAAATACAGAGGACAAAAGGAAATGACATGCTGCATGTCAACAGGCTTTAAATCAATGGATTATGTACAAAAAGACAGGCTGGTCACAAAGTTCCCCAAATATGGCCCTGAAAGTAATATTAGGATTTTGATAACACTGATGTCACAGAATGGCCCTGGAGCTAATATACCATAAGCCATGTATGAACTGTACTAGAACACACTAAGAATATATAGTTCAAACCGTACCAAAGCCAAGAAAAGTAGGGGTCAGGGATGTCTGAAAAATCATAAACAACCAACAATAAAGATAGCAACTGTTATACCGTGGACATAGTAAGAATTTCAAAACAATGCTTTACTCAAAAGGTTTTTACAATTTTAAAGTGAAAAAATCAATTTTCAGAAAATAGTTATTGTTAAAAAAAGATCACCCGGAAGAGGCAGCACTGCTTGGCTGTCAAGGTAATAATAAAATGGGTGAAAGAGGGTGTTAAATTCCAAGTACCAATGATTAAAGGACCAAAACACATGTTGATGGCGATCACATGGTTAATCAAGTCTTGCAGTCCCAAACAGGTTTATAAGAAGACCCCTAAAGAACAGGTCAGAGGTGGAGCCCACCAAACTCAAAGCATTCTAGGGAGTTTGGCACACAGATAATACCTATAAGCAGTACCTCTTAATCTGAGCAGATGGAAATTCAAGTTAGGCAAAGCGTTTGACATAGCCAAAAATGTATTAGAAATACGCTTTAAATATGGGACTGTGGCCTTTAGAATTTATCGGAAAGGTTGCATTCAGAGGCATTTACAAACCACAATAGCACATTTTCCTTTTAGGGCAAAATGTAATCACTTGTAGCCAATCTTTAACCACTGAGAAGAGATTCAGTCTCTGAAGTACAAGATGAGCTGAAAGTCCCATAAAAATAGTAATCAGTCAAACGGAACGTGCTAATTGATAAGAATTGTATTCACATTTAACAGGCACATTCACTCCACACGTTCTGCTGGTTTAATTACTTTTTACAGTCATTATGCAATTTGCAAAAATGAAACTATCAGCTCCCGCTTGACAGAAAACCTTGGGGGAGCAGCACAATCAATTTTATAGGGGAGAGGTGCATGTGTTTCTACCTTGAGCCTACTTGAGGACCGTGATAAACAGTCCACCGTGCCAATAGTTCATTTATTGGGTTGGGGGGGGGGGGGAAGAACAGACTTTTTCCTCACACCTGCATGAGGTCCTGGGGCCCAATAGCGTTTACAGATTATTTGATGCAGAAGTTCAAAAATTATATGATTTTTGTGATTTGATGCCAAATGCCCTCCATTGTCCATGCATGTGCCCCTGCCTTCCTGCCATTTGCTCTCCGTTCTGCTGCCCATGCCGACAGCCTGGTCTGGGTCGTTTGCTGCCCTTGCCCCTCCCTGAGCTCTCTGTTGTCCATGTGCATCACCCTGCCCCATACCTCCTGCTCTATGCAGTCAGTTGTGCTGGGTCTGGTCTGCCTCTGCCCGTGTGTGTGCCCTCACCCCATCCCACCACCCCTCTGCAGTTCGTTATGTTGCCACTGCCCCTTCCCAGCCTAGTCAGCTTGCTGCCCATGCCCAGCTTTCCTGCTTTGTGCGGTCTGTTGTGCTGCTTCTGCTGCCTGACCTGCTTGCTGTCCTTACCTCTGCCCTCTTCCCCACTGTTGTCCATGTGCATGTCCTTGTACCTTTCCCTCAGTCATACATTGTGCTTCCGCTGTCAATGTTTTCCCTGGCCAGCGTGCATCTACTGCCCCACTGCCCCCTGCCCTCAGTGCTTACCCCTGCTCTCTCCCTCATGCCCATTGTAGTCCATTGTGCTGCCACTATCCCTTCCACATGTGTATCCTCATTTAAGCTGTATAATATTCTAACACCCCTTTATACAAGACAAAGCCCCTTGTGAAGTTAATTTCTAAAGCAAATGATTCAAGCTTTACAGCTTTGATTCCATCAAGATGGCGTCAGGTGTGCCACACTTTTGTCATAAATACAAATGTTAGCGCTCAAATGTTTTATTAGAGCACTGTGGGAAGCCGTAATAGCATACTAGGAAGTTAACGGGCTGCTTCTGATATTGAAAATACATATTTCACTGACATTATCAGACGTTTTATTACATGGCTGAGTAAGGTAGTATGAATTTATAGAAAATGTGGGCTCATTTTAGTTTCTGGAGCAGCTTCCATAACCTTCATGAGAAAATCATGAAAGTAACATGGTTCATCAAATCTCAGCAGAGGATCAGCAACTTTCACTGGGTAAAATTTATGTTGTAACTAAATTCTGTTATCACAATCTATTTGTGCTCTTTTTGTAACCCTCAAAATCTGGCATTCACTACAACGAGTTCTGTAATGGCTGCCACAACATGCTGTCCAAGTGTGGCCATTCAATTAAGGGCAGGGGTCCCTTTGTGACCCCCCCGCCCCCATTCCTCTTAGGGCCAGGGTGTGCCCACGCTGCCCCATTATATCATTTAAAAAAATATATTATTATTTGCAGAACTCATGGATCAGGTCACTGAGCCCGGTAACAGTGCCACATTATATTCAGGTTGGGGCCACCCACTCAATCAATCAATCCGAGTACTTGTACAGCACGCTTAGGCCTTAGGGTGACCAACCGTCCGTAAATTTCACGGACCGTCCGTCATTTTAGTATGAGGTCTGTAAGGCGTCCGTAATTTGGCGATCTCAAATTACGGACGCCTTACAGGCATCATACTAAAATCGAAATACGAAATTTCAGTAAGGAATGCGGTTTCAAGTGCGAGAAGCCCCGTGAGTTTAAAAGATTTCACTCGGGCCTCTCGCTCTTATGTTTTAATCTGTAGACTAGAGGCAGCCTGCAGCCGCCCTCCTGGACCTGGCGCAGACTGTGGACTGCCCATTGTCATTCTGAGACTGCAGCTGATTAGAATGACAATGGGCCCAATTGTAGTGACAGCATGTGGGGTGCCTTCTCCTGCATGGGACTAGTGCAAAGCATTCTGCTTTTGTTTTGGCCCCTTTGCTGGAGAAAATACAAATAGAAAAACTAACAGCGTTATCACTGTACATTTAAAAGACAGATTTCAACTATACAAATACAAAAATACTATTTATTAATGTTTATTGTTACTAGCACAAATCTTGATTGCAGAAAGGGCCCGATGTCGCTTTGCAAAACTGCACGCATACTGAAAAACTGATAAGTGCACGATTGGCGCAACCTTATATAAACTTATTTTGACTTGTATTTATTTTGGTTGTCTATTTACTTATATATATGATTGTGCCACCTCCTCTGATATGTCTGTAAAACGTATGTTTTGTACCAAATTTTTGTCCTGAATTTTGACCTTCTGTCCTGAATTTTTGTCCTGAATTTTGACCCTTTGGCCTGAATTTTTAAGCTGACCGTCCTGAATTTGCACCCATGCCAGTTGGTTACCCTAAGCGCGTTCTTACCCGTGAGGGTCCCAAGGCACTGAGGGGAGTCAGAATTGACTAATCACTTTTAAACTGGCTAACCAGAGCATATCTGGACAGCAACAGTTAAGATGTACCTATTTTTTAATCCCTTGTTGACATTCGAGAGTACTTCTGTAAACAAAAGTTTTTTTAAACGGCTGAACTGATTTACACAAAAATACAAAAAGCACCCGTTCTCAGTAAAGCTCTTATTTTGACAAATTGGGTGCAATTCCGTTCAGCCCTTTTTTCTGTATCGCTTCAAAGAATTTCCTATGGGAATTAACCTGGGAAATCAATGTTGTGGGAACCCCCGTTTCTTGATCCATGATTAACGGACCCCTCCAAAACTTTCCAGAAGGAGCTGGCTGAAGTGGATAAACTTTATTGGGAAAGGTTTCTGTGAAGGTTCGACAAAAGGCACCAGCTAGGAAATCTCTGACCTAACTACAATGGCAAAGAGGAAAAAATAAACAGTTCAAAACAAATGTATTGTTCTGGCTCAAAAGCACACTGAAATTCCCAGTTACAGGATGTGACACACTATGCACACCACCAAAAACGATGCCTGCCATGCAAAAAACACCCATTTGCAAATGGCACTCGAAAAAAGGTATTGAAGCAAGAGGTAAACCGGGCGAGAGTAAGCAGTCAGCAGCTGGGGTTGGACGCGGGCCACGTCAGGCCCTGCACCCACCCCACTGCTGGAAGTAAAATCGCCTCCACACAGCATTTAGCCGTGAGCAGCATGAGTTCAGCTTGGTGGTTTTGCACAGGCCCTCCCAACACCCTGCTGTCATCCAACAGCATCTGTTTATTGGCCTTGGAGGCAGGTTATCTGACTACTTGAGGGATCACAATCACTTTTTGATTTGTGAGTCTTTCTTTGTTTTTTATGTTTTTGTATCTTTGAGACTAGAGCCTCTGGACAGCCATCACCACTCTCCTCAAGTTGGACACATGTGAGGCTGGCACCCGATGGCTGTGGAAATTATTTCCACATTTTTGCGATAGCGGAAAAATAAAGCATTTTGAGAGTTCTTCATCAGGCAATCACATTTGACCAAAAATGCGACTAATAGGTGTTATGATTCATGATTGTAAGCAGCACAACTATACAAAGTGTTAACCCTTTCAAGACTACCCGGAAACTATTTTTAAGCTTTTTTCTATCTGAACGAACAAAAGCATGCTCTGAATTAAGTGTTACTTTCATGCCATGTTTAGTATAAATCTGTTGAGCAGTTTTGGCTAAAGGCATAAGCAAAATTCCTATGGGAGCTAAAATGGGAAACCATCTTTTTCCACAACCCCACCCTTAACTTTTTTCTCCAGGCACGGATCTGCACAACTGGCATGCTGTTCGTGCACTGAATCAATCAGTGTGTACGGCAAAAGTGTAAGGGCCCAGGATTTAGGCTTCTATTAACGTGGGCTTCTCAACAAAGATATGTTCCTTCATGGTCACGCTCGATTTTTCGCCTTCTGCTGAACCCTAATTTTTGCTGACTTTAGAAATCTGGGCACTTTACACTAGGCCTGGGCAAATCAATTACGCTACGCTCGCGTATTTTGAGAAGTTTGCGCAACTTCACACTATGCGAACTGCACGTAGCACAGTGCGAACACACGTAGCGTAGCGGTCATTTTTTGCTTGCCCGTGGTCCTCAACGTTAAGATGGCGAACGCGAGCAAGCAAAATGACATCCAGGCGAGACTTTTTCCTCGTTCGCGATCAGCAACATCAAGATGCCGATCGCGAGTGTGGAAAATAAACCTCCTGGCGAGATTCTCAACGCTGGAGGTCAGGTTTCTCATTGTGAGTGGTCGCGTATGTTCGCGACCGCTCGTAATGAGAAACTACCAGTCCGCGTTGAGAAAGCTGCTGTTCGAGTAAAAATCTCCTCGAGCGGCAGAAAACTACAGCTTGCACTGTGCAAGATGTCGTTTTCAAGAATTGCACAGTGCCGGATGCTTGTCCGAACTGTGCGATCATTGAAAACGCATCTTGCACAGTGCGAACAGGGTACTACGCAGTTCGCGTAGTTCTACGCGTAGTTCGCCTATTGCGAAGTGCACTTCGCGTAGCTACGTGTAGCGCTACTGCGCGAACTACGCCCAGGGTTACTTTACACCTGCCAACCAACAGTAGAGTGCAGGCTCTCCCTTTTAATCATGTTCAAATTAGCTAATTCCCAACTGGCGCGTTTTACCTTGTCTGTAAGTCCTTAGTATATGGTGCAGAATGTGCACACTAGACCAGGAAGTTAAACACCACTTGTGGATTGCAACACCTACTGTGCTACCCCGTATAGTGGCAGTACAAACATTACATTGTGTAGCCTGAATGCTGCAGTGTGACCTATAAAAATAACTTTTTGGGGCGTGGCCAGGCGCCAAAGATGGCAGACGCATGGCTGCAAGACTTTTGTTATGGGCCCGATTGCCTTCCAGTTCACCTAACAAACGGGGTCCTCTTGACATCTACTGGGAGAGGAGACACGGCTCAGACCCCTAGGACTCAACATCAGGAGGTCCTGTCAGCTTCCAGTGAGCATCAAAACCGTCGCCTGTAGAGATCCCCATGGAAGCACCCTAGGAATTTGGAAGCTCTGGAGTAGCAGAGGCCACGTGGTGAGAGGGCTGGATACTCAGACAACCTCATTTGCTCAGGCATTCAACGGCCATGCTATTAGAACACAAAAACACTGAAGGTGCCGTTCAGGTGCAAGCAAACAGAAGGAAGTATTGAGACAGGCCCCTCCTGGGGAAATCACGAGGTGCTAGGACTCCAAAACAGGGCCTACCAACGATGATTCAACTAACAAGCGAGCTAAGAGTTGACAGAGCGGAAGCAATATCCCCTGTTTATTCTGAGAAGCCTGAGCGGAGCAGCCACCCTACCACAGACCTGGAACCTCACCAACCAGAATGCTCTAGCAGGCAACGAAGAAAAGCCAGGAGGCAGCCCTATACCGTAAGGAGAACTACCATGGCAGGGTGGCGAACAAAAAGGGAAAAGGCCATGCACAGGACACCTGATGCCATCACCTTTGTCCTAGTTGACAGTGGCTTGCATGGCTATAACAAGGAAAACCTCCACCACAATGTATTTTCCCAAGCCATGCAAGGTTACAAACCCACTCATCGGAGGAACTCGGCCCAGCCATGGCATAAGGAATAAAAAACAAACTTCCCTTAAAGACTTGCTGGCCCAGGCAAAGCAATGAGGGACAAGCAGTGACAAAAAGGACCCTAAGGATGACATCCAGGCGTCAGCATAGGTCACCCTCATAGGACCCCCCCACTCTCCCCAATGAGTACCACCACAGTTACGAATACTAACATAGTCTGTTACAAGAAACACATTCTCAAATCAGATCAACACAGCTTATGCTTTAGGTACTTTCCTATACAGTTTCACACCTCCGCTTTTACAAAGTGAACAGGAGTAGCCATACTTATTCGAAACAAGCATAGTTTCTGATTGAGGGACATCAAAGCGGACAAGGTGGATTGTTGGTTAACTTCAGTGGGAGGTCCATCCACTCATGGTAGCCACTCTGTATGTTACAAGTGTGGGATTGGTAAAGATTCTAGTACCCAAAACTTACATCATGCCAACATCTGCCAATTCCGTCGTCAACAGAGGGGATTTTAACTGTGTGATGTGCCAATGTAAGACAAATCACAACAACGCACAGGAGGGATATCAACTCTATCAGCGGCGGGCAAAATCACACTCAGCGACTTGGGCTTAATTGACCGATGGTGCTATAGGCACCCACTCCTGATAGATTATTCGCATTTCTCGGTGATCCTCTTGGTGCTAGACTTGCTAGACGGGGCCAAACACAGGGAGACACTTGGCACATGAATGATTTTCTTGAGCAGGATGATGTTACCCAGCATGAGCTCATTGAAGCAATTCAGAAATATCTTTCAAACACAGGGGATTTTCACTAGTGGGTGGTGCGGGATGCACTAAAGACAGTACTGAGGCATGTGCTCATTCAAGAAGCATCCTGCCTAAAACATATGAGGAAAGTGGAATAAGGATGAATGCAATAGGAGCTACAAACCCTTGAATGCAGCCACAAAGCAAATTCCTCCTAGAAGTTTGTGAAGCAGCCAAGCTTGGTCGGGGTAACCATAAAGGATGGGTGAGTGCAGGGAACGCAATAAACGAAATTCTCAAAATGGACCAAAGAAATAAAACTTGTTTGGTAAGCCAACTAATTTAATTATGACAAGCTGAATAAAAAATAAATTCAACCAATTATCTTTATGGCTGATCGTTGGTGTTATTTATTTTCACTTTTGTTTTTTGTATATTAATGCATTCATGTGCATCAAAATTAAGTACAGAAAAAATACTTTTTTACAAAATATACACATTGACAAACATCACAAATATGTACATACAAAATTTCACAACAAAAACACAGCTTGTGGTCAATCTTGGCCTATCTTGAACACACCTTTTTGAAAAAATATTTGGTGATGATAATAGTCCTACAAAAGAGTTTATAATCCACTGCGAGGTAGCCTGAGTAGTCAACAGGTAGCTTCTTTTTAGTGCCAAATTATGCACTTCCCCACCATATAAGATTTGTTGCATTAAAGGCCTCATCAGGACCGGCAGCTAATAGTTGACGAAAAAGTTTTTGGCGCTCTACTCCAAGGCTTACTGTTGCTTCTTATCACTAATCAACAATTACAAGGCCAAAAAGGAGGCACTCGCTATTCCATTTAATTACGTGCTTGCACTGAATTCCGTCTGTATAGAAATATACGGCTTCGGGACAGTGGTGAATGAAGGCAGCAGGATATTGTTTAAAGACGACACAGGGTCCGTGTTCCTCTGTACAAGAGGGGTCCAATTCCCTCAATGCCAACTTGACTGCAAAACAGGTCTCGGAACCTTGGTCGGGGGCATAGTCGCACAGTAGAATGCAATAAGGCCAACTACATCTTAGCACGGGTAGGTGTGCGCTTTTATGAGAGAAGTAATAAGGCAAGCCCCCTCCCAGCTAACAAACTCTGAGCGAAGAGGGCATAGACTTACATCACTAAAGTCAGAAATTAGATACAGGAAATGTAAGAGTTAGATGAAAGTAAACTACAGGCCTTTCATACATTTTGTAAAAGCTCTATGCAGAGACTCCAACCAACACTGATGCTAACGGAGCGATAACACCTTGGACCATAGGAGTGACCTCACACACTCAATGGGTGATATAACTATCTCGCTCTTAGTTAAACCCCCGAGGGACTCTGCTCAGCGCTCATCGTATTGTTTAATTTCCCTGTTGAACGTAGATGCCAAAATGTTTGTGCGTGTACTAGCAAATTGCCTAGAGGCAGTACTGCCCAAGTTCATACACTCCGACCAGATGGGAGTTATCCCCTCAAGGTCAATTAGCAACAGCACAAAAAAGCACTACACCTACTAGACCTTACCCGAAAGCAGCACAATAAGCGGTACTACTATTGATAGACGAAGGAGAAAGCATTTGACAGGGAAGTCTCAAGTAGGATGGTGGTGGCACTGCGCAGGGCAGGAATGGTACGACTTCTCAACTGGAGGCAAAATATAGAGGCAGGTGGCAGGACTGCCAACTCTCTCTGATGCCCTATACTTAGAACCTCTTTTAAAAAGAATAAGAGAGCACCCACGCATTACTTGAAGATACTTACACCAAGATTTCTTCATGGTTTCAGCTTTTGTGAATGACATTCTGCTATCCCTCACTGGGTCACGGTAATCTCTGTAGGAGGTAGTGCTACTGCTTGAGGAGTACAGAGATTTTGCAGGTCTCCAATTTAACTTACAGAAGTCAGAACGGCTGATTCTGGCAGGAGGCCAGGCCTTTGTCCAAACATTACAAAGTGAGACTCCTTTTAGAAAGACACAGCAAGTATTGATGTATATGGTCATCTACTTGACGCTAGGTCTACATGAGGGAGCTAGAAGCAATATGAAGCAAAAAGACGAAAGGATTAAAAGCATTCTTAGGCTCCTGAAAGTACCCATGCCCAGACTTGGCTGAGAATAATTGCTGCGCTCAAAATGTCCTTTCTATCCAGAATTTGTTATATATTTCCGCTATTCCTATCCTTATCTCTAAATGGGGACTCGCTTAACTACAGGAGCTATGCAACACGTCTGTGTATGGGTAGGGAGGAAACCCTGATGTCACAAGCAAATTACACCTCACCAGGGTGACCTGGGATTACCAGATTTACGCTGATACCATGAAGCAGCCCAAGAGGGTGACACCATAAAATGACTACGCAGGGAAACTGAAAACATTTTGAACTTTTTAGACCAGAAACTAAGAGCTTACCCACCACAGAGGAAGGTAATCTGGGTTCCTAAAAAACTGTGCTCCTGGAATTTATATGCCTTGTGGTGACTCGGATAACACTGGACACCTGGGAAAAGTCTCACAAGCTAGCCACATACCCTTCCTCTCTAACCCCATCATCTAGAACATTGACTACACACTTGGGTTACATAGAAACCACTGCAGGTGCAGGAGAACCCAATGCTGCTTTAGGTTGCAAGACTTATCACGAAGGTGAGCCCTGCAAATCTGAAAACATAACGTCAACACACAGCATTCCCAGGAGGGGAAATATTTCACTACTTTCAAATAAAGCATTGGGTTCTGCAGCCGCATTTAAGGGAAGAAGACATGAGATCACTTACGATCTTCAAGAGATTCCTACAAAGCCCCACATCCACAAAACACCTAGTAACTCGTATTTATGCATTATTCATTTCAAAACTGCCCCAAAGGAATTTGCGTACTAAGAACAATGGGGAAAGAGCTTAAGAATCCTCTCACCTGTAAAACAGAGCCATTCTCCAAATTTGAGAAAGTATGGTGACAATGGAAAGAATTGTATGGATTCTACTATGGGCATATTGAGACTCCTGGGCGCCAGGATTCCGACAATTAATAGATTTGGCCATGAGGCCCAGACCTACACAGGAGTTGTAGGAGACAGAGGAAAAGTTGGACCCCATAGGGTGGGTTGTGAACTGTTGGCATAAGAGGGTGCAGCCATCTGAAGGGCACACTTTTAAAACCATCTAAAAAAAAGAAATACACTGTGTTTCTTAATCCCTATGGTGCTGTATGAAAATGTACATGTCTTGTAATTCGCTCATGATTTAAATGTTCAAAACTAAATAGAATTAGTTGGAAAAAAGTCCTAAAATAAGTGTAAAATAAATTTTAAAAAAGTTGATTCAGTATTAAGTCTTTAAAAAATCCAGGACCATTTTAGGACTGGAAAGTTTGTCGAAAGCCATAGGTATTATATGATATCACCTGTAGCTCTACAGTGTATTACGTACAAATATTCCAACAGATAAACTTTTCAGGCATAAATAAGAATTATGTTTTAAATTCCTCTACCATGCTCTGAGGGTACATACCATTTCCTAGATCATCATACAGCAGCGCTGCCGCCTCACCGCAGATCTGTCCATTGACCAGGCACCTAGCCTTCACAGTGAAGGTGTAGTTGTGACCCATCTTGAGATTGGAAATTTTGAAGACGTTTTCGGTTGTGTTTCCAAGAAACAGGGAAGTGTTGGTCACACTGTCATACATATATATCTCATAGCCCTGCAGCAGGAGAGAAACAATCAGCAACTCAAGATGCCCATACTTTGAAAGAGGGCTCATATGGGTTACACAGGAACCTGGCAGTCTACAAGTATACAACACTTTCATTCCTTAACATATCACACTTTCTCTTTTAACTTAGAGTACACTGCTCTCAAAAGGTGGAATGTGCTAACAGTAGATTAGTCCTTACATTGATGTTGCAAATGCTACTTACCAGTATGCATCTGTTCTTGGCATGTAGGGCTGCTGACATTCCTATCTGTGCATAGATCGCCGCCTAGTGTTGGGTCCGGATGATTGCACATTGTTGTCCTGGAAGAGTCTTCGAAGTATCACGAGATAGGTGGCTCCTCCCCTGGACTACAGTGCGCATGGGCATCGCCTCCATCCCCAGATTGTTTTTAGCCATTGGCAGAGATGGAGTGAACTATGTGAGTGATGACCATGCAATGCGCGTATATAAGAAAATACTGCAGCTGCTACAGGCGCCGGGGAGGAGGGCGGGCGATATGAATGTCAGCAGCCCTACATGCCAAGAACAGATGCATACTGGTAAGTAGCATTTGCAGTTCGAGGCATGTGGGCTGCTGAATTCATATCTGTGCATAGAATACATAGCAGTGCTCCCCTCATTGGCGGCCGCCCGTGCCAGCTGCAGCAGTTTGAAAAAGTGTCTTGAGAACAGCCTGTCCAACAGCTGCCTGCTGTTTGGAGTGTACGTCTACGCAGTAATGTTTAGTAAAAGTATGTGTGGTAGACCACGTGGCTGCCCTACAAATATCTTCCAAAGGAATGTTCCCAAGGAAGGCCATAGAGGCCCCCAACTTTCTGGTGGAGTGGGCTCTTGGTGGAATTGTGAGAGTACGTTTAGCTTTAGCGTAACAGATCTGAATGCATTTCACGATCCACCTAGCAATACCAGCTTTGGAAATAGCGTTACCCTTGTGGTGTGAGGCAAATGCAACGAAAAGTTGCTTGGTCTTTCGAAAATCCTTTGTCCTGTCAACGTAGTACATTAAGGCTCTTTTAACGTCAAGAGTGTGGAGCATCCGCTCCGCCAGTGACTCGGGGTTTTGAAAAAACACTGGCAACTCGATTGTCTGGTTTAAGTGGAATTGAGATACCACCTTAGGCAAAAATTTAGGGTTAGTGCGGAGCACCACCCTGTTGGCATGGACTTGGAAAAAGGGCTCTTGGATGGTGAGGGCCTGCAACTCACTAACCCTCCGTAGCGATGTAATTGCTACCAAGAAAGCCACCTTCCAAGTTAGAAACTGAAGCTCACAAGAGTGCAGCGGCTCAAAAGGAGGACCCATCAGCCTTGTAAGAACCACGTTGAGGTTCCATTCTGGAGCTGGTGGCGTCTGTGGTGGAATGACCCTTTTGAGCCCTTCCAGAAAAGCCTTAATAGCAGGAACCTTGAAAAGTGATAGGTGCCGCCTATTCTGGAGGTATGCGGCCATTGCAGACAGGTGAATGCGGATGGAAGAATACGCTAAATTGCATTGGTATAGATGGAACAGGTAACAAATGATGTTCTGAATGGAAGCATCCAGCGGGTCAATGTTGTGGTTCGCACAATAAATGACGAACCGCTTCCATTTAGCCGCATAACATGCTCTAGTAGTGGGCTTCCTTGCCTCCCGAATGATGTCCATGCAATCGGGGGGAAGATTGAGGTAGCCAAACTCTAGGACTTCAGGAGCCAGATCGCCAGGTTGAGCTGTTGCGGATCTGGGTGCTGAATGTCGCCATGGCTCTGCGTCAGAAGGCTGGGAGTGAGGTGAAGCCTTTGATGCTGTACCACGGAAAGTTCCAGAAACGTGGTGTACCATGGTTGGCGAGCCCACGTTGGAGCAACCAGGATGAGAGTCATCGAGTGTTGCCTGAGCTTGCGTGCCACCAGCGGAATCAGAGGTGCTGGGGGAAAAGCGTACGCAAATCTGCCTGACCAGTTCATCCACATCGCATTGCCCTGCGATTGCGGATGTGGGAACCTGGCGGCGAAGCTTTGGCATTTTGCGTTCTCCCTTGTGGCGAACAGGTCTATCTCTGGATGACCCCACTTTTGGAAGTACGGTTGGAGTACTGATGGATGTATCTCCCACTCGTGCATTTGATGGCTGTGCCTGCTGAGCAGGTCCGCCATCTGATTGTCCTTGCCTGGGAGGTGCTCCGCCATGAGGAAGATGTTCCTCTGAATGGCCCACTTCCACATGCTCTGAGCCAGATGAGACAGCTGCGGAGAGTGTGTTCCTCCCTGCTTCTGAACGTAGTACATGGCCGTCATGTTGTCCGTCCGGATCAACACGACCTTGTTGCACAGGTGTACTTTGAACGCCTTCAGGGCCATGAAGATTGCCATCAGTTCCAACACATTGATGTGCATCTTCTTCTGCTGTGATGTCCATAGTCCCTGCACTGTGTAGTGGAGTACATGCGCTCCCCAACCCTGGAGAGAGGCGTCCGTTGTCAGGATAATCTGTGGCACTGGCTCTTGAAACGGTCGGCCTTTGCAAAGGTTTTGTGGATTCCACCAATGCAGAGAGTTGTATGCCCGACCGCTCACCAACACTAGGTCTGTTAGTTGCCCATGAGCCTGAGTCCACTGACGTGCTAGGCACTCCTGGAGCGGACGCAAATGTAACCTCGCGTGCGGGACGATGGAGATGCAGGAGGCCATCATGCCTATCAACTGCATGAACACCCTCGCTGGAAGCGAGTGCTGTGGTCTGAATCGTTGGATCAGCGTCTGGATACTGGCGATTCTCACTGAGTTTGGCTGCGCAGTGGCTGCCAGAGTGTCTATTGTCGCGCCCAGATACTGCCGTACATGGGCGGGTTGGAGATGTGATTTTGGGTAATTCAGTGAGAATCCCAGATCGTGCAGGAGATGAATGGTGCGGGACACGTGGTTTGCGCACTGCTGTTCCGAACGTGCCTGAATGAGCCAGTCGTCCAGATACGGATAGACGTGGACGTTCTGGCGTCGTAGGTGCGCCGCCACAGTCGCCAGGCACTTTGTAAAAACTCTTGGCGCTGTGGTGACTCCGAAAGGCAGAACCCTGAACTGATAGTGCTGGTCTTGGATTGTGAACCTGAGGTACTTCCTGTGTGAAGGATGCAGGGGAATGTGAAAGTATGCATCCTTGAGATCTAACGTTGCCAGGAAGTCCCCCTGCTGAAGCAGAGGGAGAACCTGCTGCAACATGAGCATATGGAAATGCTCCGACAGAATGTACCGGTTGAGGGGCCTGAGGTCCAGAATGGGCCTGAGGGATCCGTCCTTTTTGGGGATTAGAAAGTACAGAGAGTAAACTCCTGCTCCCCTTTCTTGCAGTGGCACGAGCTCTATCGCTCCTTTTTGCAGCATGACTGTGACCTCCTGCTGCAACAAGAGCAAGTGCTCGCCGGACATAGGACGGCTTCTTGGAGGTATGTTTGGTGGTGTGGACGTGAGTTCTAGACAGTAACCGTACTGAATAAGAGATCTGACCCACCTGTCCGTGGTGATGGATTTCCACACGGGCAGGAACTGCTGGAGTCTCCCCCCGACCGGTGTTGTGTGGTCGGGGGGCAGTGACAAGGCGTCACTGTTTGTTGGTGGTGGAGGACCTGGAGCTGTTGTTTCCACGTCCCCTGCCTTTGACGTTGTTGCCCC